>NC_133648.1:165891758-166019421 GCF_009905375.1 Apium graveolens
CTTGTTAGTCTTTTTCCTAGACTTCATACCTCCTGCATCTTTTGACTTAGGTAACTTTGGGTCAACCTTGGTATCAGATGTAGTTGGTTGAAGTGTAGGGTTAGTCACAGAATCATTTAGCACATTTGATTGAATTTGATAAGGCATAAATTATGCAAACATATTATTCTACATAGGCATGTTGTATGGCATTTGAGGCATACTGAATGCAGCAAAATAAGGATTATTAACATATGGCATGTTTGCAAAATGTGATGAGGATTCTGTTGAGACATAACAGGCATAACATGCAGAGGTGACATAGACATGTTAGGCATGGAAGGAGTTAAAGGCATGGGAGCATTCTTAACTGACTTGCAGTTAGCAGATAGATGATTAACACTTTTGCAATGCACACAACTTTTTCTAGGAGCATATTTATCAGGTGTATAATTGTTGTGTTTGTTAATCCCTACCATCCCATTTCTATTTGATTTTCTTTTAGTTTCCTTTTTATCCTCAACCATCTTAAGCCTATTTTTCAACTGATCTAAAGTCATGTGTCCTATATTCACCTTACTGGCATCTTCGGATGTGCTAGCTTCTTCTTTGACAAAGTTCTTGGAAGTTGAACCAAACTTTTTATTGAGATTTTTCAAATTGTTCTTTTTAGAATCACTTGCTTGTTCTAATTGATGAACCTTCAATGGATGCTCCTTTTCTTCCTTCAACGGATAACTTTCATCATCCGTTGATTCCACATCCGTTGATAATCCATCAATTAATTCTACTTCCTTTTTGTTTTTCTTCCAGGAATTTTCACAGAGTGATTCAATTCCCTGAACCTTGATAATCTGAGCACTAACATCCCTAGATGTTTTCCAGGCCTTGATTACATCTTATTCACGTTCTAATTGTTTAGAAAGGATTTCTACTTTCTTAACAGATTCTTCTAGTTCACTCTCAACAATTAAGCATTTAATTTTAATCTTTTCAAGCTCAATTACCTTACCCTCTAACACAACATTCCTATCACTTAAAAACAAATTATTCTCTTTAATTCTTGTGTTTTCTTTAGCTAGTGATTTAAGAGAAACACACAAATGATATAATTCATTGGACATATCATTTATAGCTTCATTGCATTGAATCTTAGAAAGCTGAGAGAGGTCAGTGATAATTACCTGGTTGCTTAATAAACTAGTTTCATTTTCATCAGAATTAGCCATCAGGGCTAGGTTGACATATTCCATATCATCATCTTCATTGACTCCATCTGCTGCCCAGTCATCCTGAGTCAGAAAATCTCTTTCCTTTTGTTTGAGCAAATCAAAATATTTCTTTTTATAATCCACCTGCTCAAATTTCTACTTATCAGAGGTTGGCTTTCTGCACTCATTTGCAAAGTGTCCACTTATGGCACAGTTATAACATTTGAACTTAGATTTGTCCACCATGTTCTTGTTTGACTTAGTGAATTTAGCATTTTTCTTGAATTTCATCTTTGCAAACCTCCTGGACAGAAAGGCCAGATGTTCATCAATATCATCAGAGTCATCTTGACTGGAATTATCTTCAACCTCAGCTACTTGCTCCTTTCCCTTGCTTGATTTTGATTTGCTTGTGCCAATTTTGAGACTTGGCATTGTCTTTTCTTCATTCCTGACTTCAGTCTTCTCATTGTCAGCTACAAGTACAACTGATCCACCTTTTCTCTTTCCCTTTTCCAATAGCTCATCTTGCTCCATCTCAAGTTCACAGGTCTTCAAATTTCCATATAATCTTTCAAGTGTGAAGTCCTTATAATCTTGAGAATTCCTTAGTGAAACAATCATAGGCTTCCATTCCTTTGGTAGAGACCTCAGAAATTTTAAGTTGGAGTCCTTGACTTGGTACACTCTGCCATACAGCTTCAAACCATTCAACAGTTTCTGAAATCTATTGAAGGTATCATTCAGTGATTCTCCTTCTTCAAAGTGAAAGTATTCATACTATTGAATGAGAAGCTGCATTTTGTTTTCTCTAACTTGTTCAGTACCTTCATAGATAAGTTGCACAGTATCCCAAATTTCCTTAGCAGTTTGGCTGTTAATGACATTATCAAACATATCTTGATCTAGACCATTAAACAGAATGTTCATGGCTTTCTTGTCCTTGTGAACCTCTTCAATATCTTCATCAGTCCATTCTGCTTTTGGCTTGGGAATAGACTGTCCAATAGCAACTATGGCAGTTGCAGCTGTGGCCACCTTGTGAGGGATGTGAGGACCATTTTCAATACAGTTGATGTAGCTTTCATCTTGAGAGAGAAGATATAGATGCATCTTCACTTTCCAGTGATGATAATTATCTCTTTCCAGGATTGGAATCTTTACACCAATATCCTTCTTACTCATGATGTTAGTAGAATAGATCTTTAAACTCTTTGTAAGTTAAGAGCTTGCTCTGATACCAATTGTTATTCCCAAGAAACTAACAATGAGATTTACAGAAGGGGGTTGAATGTAAATCTCAAAACTTTTTTAAGTTTTGAGCAGTTTCAAAGGCTACGTGTTTTGATGAACAAGTGTGTGTGAATTGCTTTGAGCTGGTGCAGACATATATATATTCAAACACAAATGTATAGAATACAAAAGACTTAAAAACTTTTCTGGTGGATTTGTTGTTCCACCAGAGATGTGTTATTTCAGAAAATCTGTGATTCAAGAAATTGATCACAGCTGCTTCCTAGTACAAACTAGATGATTTTCTCTCAATGTTTTTCTAAACAGCTCTGGAAAATTCACACACTAATTACTAGCTGCAACTTGGTTTATTTATCACCAAGTTTACAAGTGAAGACAAAAAATATAAAATACAATTGAAAAGATTCTTCACATGTTTCTTCTTCATTTCTCTATCCAATGCAATCTAGGATAATCTGTGAATCTTTGAATACTTCCTTGTTTGCACCAGAATGGAAATGCTGCATTTTCTTGATTCCTCCAAGAGGCTATCACATTCCAATTGTCTCTGTCAACCCATGTGCCTCTGTCAGCTTATGAATTGTCACTGTCAACTGCTATTGAACTTAGCATCCATTGAAGCTTTCATCCGTTGATGACTTTATCCGTTGATGCATTAGCAGTTGAAGCTTTATCCATTGATGCACTCATCCGTTGATGGATGTTATCCGTTGAAGCTTTAGAGACATCCGTTGAAGCTTTGTTTCTTATCCGTTGAAGGTCTTTAACTTATCAGTTGATACTACTTCACTTATACAAAATTACAAGGCATGAAATATTTACAATTAGCCCTCCTGTTTGCATATCCACTAGTAGTCAACATGACTTATAATTTCCCACAACATCTAAGAATTATAACTTTAATACATAAACTGAAATGTGCTACAATACTAAACTTATTTCTAAGTAAAGCTACTCCATCAACGGATAGCCAGAATTATCTTATCCGTTGAGGCTACAGACACTGGATTCCTACTTAAGTGTTTTGTTTAACTTATCATCAAACTAATACACATATTCCTAACACGCATCTAAGAGTTTTTTAATGAGTATGGAGCAACCACAGACGGGACTATTCGACGCATGAAAATGCATCTACTACATACTGTTGGTAAAGCCTTCCGCCCAACCGTACATGCAAACCTAAATGTTGAATAAACTTGTTAGAGACAATTTAGACAGTATGCTAAACATGTAATAAAAAAATCAATATTAAAAAAGGGAGTACAAATCATCAAACTTTACCTTCATTACGTCGGACTTGGAACCTATAGGCATAATATTCTTTCATCATAATTCTTTTACGCTTCTTCTTGTTTTGATTCTCAGAATCTACATAAGGTATTTCATCATGGTAGTCATCCTCACCAAGAGGAAATAGAAGGGGGTACTGCAATTCCATGAGTGAAGGATGAACGCTGGAGATTCTTTCAAGTACTTTATCAGACTTTTCCATCACTATATCACGCTTATTCACATCTACCTTCTTCTCAACAATTATATCTCTATCACCAACTGTTGTGTCAATATCGCCAACCATTACACATGCTACCTCATCTGAGGTCCTATCAAATTTTCACGCCCACTCTCAGAATGACATACCTTCAACTTTATTTTGAGATCTCTTACATGATTTTCTTTGAATCGATCCTGAGCCATTCTGAATTTCCTCACCGATTGGTTCATTTCATCTAACATTTTGACCAAACTTTCAAAGATTTCAACATCAAGTGCATCTCCATCATCAACTTTAATCCATTTTCATACGGTTCTCAATTTCGTGCTCAGTGTCATAAATGTAGAGCTGACAAAATTTTGGATCGGTTCCTTCGTTGGGTATAAGTTTTCCAAACACATGATGGTTTTGTCCATTGAGACGATAAACATATGGAGCTCTTCCGCAGTTAATAGAATAATCAATCTTACCACCCATTGAAGTAAACGCAAACATACATCCTAATGCATCTTTTGAAATAATTACTTATCGCAGGATCAGTATATAATTTCAGAAGATAAGATGGAGTTGGCGGTGTTCGTGGAAGTTTTATATGACCTTGACAGCAACATAAACTAAACTTAGGAGTACCATTTTCAATATTTTTGGTGGTTCTCTCTTCTTTCTACATAACAGCATCAAATTTACACAAAACTCGGTAGGAGGACCTAACGAACAATAACTGGTCGATCCTGCAGTGGTAAAATTTCGTCTACATTGTTTAGTAAAACTTTAAAACATTATTTTACTAAACAAAATTGTCAGTATAAATTTACAGAACATTAGGTACCTGGTTCAGTTTCACTGGTATGCTTGAATGCATGGTCAATGTAAGGATTGATGTAATCTATTAAAACATAAAAAACAAAAAATAAAAGATTGACATTTTCATAATTATCTACATTGAAATGTTGTTTTTAAAATTACATAGAAGAGTGTTAATGGCAATTACCATCATCCCAAAACAAATCACCCTCTTCTGCTTGTAATTCTGGAATTACAGAATGCTCTGCAAACAACATAATCTTGATTCTAAATACTTAACAACATTTAACATGTGATTATATCCGCTTATTGAAATTACTGTAACGTGAACTCTAGCAAATTACGGTAACATAATAAATAAATTAAAAATCAATGTTACTTTAATGTGATGAATAATACAGAAACCTGTAGATTCAAAATCCATGTTGCCATCATTTTTATCAAACAGACGCGTAGACGGGATATCAACACATGGAGTAGGACTTATTTTCCTAAAGTTAGTAGTTTTAGAAAATTCCCCCCCTAGAAAAAGCGCCTGCAAGTAGGATCAATATTTTACAAATGGTAATCAATTTAGTAGGTGAATTACAAATCGCATTGCAATATAAATTCCAAAAAAAATAGTAATACCTGGCTGAAAATTATTCAAACTATGCCTGTTTGAAATGTTGGAGAAAGGGACTATTGAACCAAGTGGTGATTCAGAGTTAGGTTTCCTTCTTGTCTCCCCGTTTAACGTTGATTTGGAACAAATACCAGCGGTGCCTAGAGAAAAATTATAAAAATTATAAAAATTATAAAAATTATTCCTATAGGTGGTATTAATGTTATGAGTAAGTTTTATCCAATATACAAATTAGAATACAACAATAGAATTTTTTTTAAAAAAAATAACATTTTTACCTCGATCATGAGAAAGAGGTGTTCTTCACGGATTTTCATGACTATTCTGTGAACCACCTGATTCGGAAAAAATAGTGCATAATGGACTGGTGCGAATATTTGAAGGAGTACCTCTTCCACGAACCACATGTGCAAATCCTGGTGGGTGATTCTGAGTTGCACTATCGGAACCAAGTGTATAAAAAGGACTTACGTGACTATTATTTGGAACACTCTTTGGCTTTTTCGCAACTGATCTTGTATATTTAAAGATTGAAAAAGATTTTCCTACAGTTGGTTGATATTTAATAACTGATTGAAGTACATATATTACAGAACATAGATTTTACATTTAAATACCTGATGGCGGGGACTTGAACACATTGCTACTTGAAATTGTGGATAAGAAATCTACAACACTGACAAAAGTTTGGGATGGATGAGTTTTCTTGTGGGATTGAAGACGACTGTATATAACACCTGGGGGGAAAGTGAGTAGAATGTGAGTAAGTTTTATCAAACATACAAAGTAGGAAAAACAATAAAAATATCATATTCTACAATGACACAGTTTCTACCTTGTTCCGGAGTAAGATGTGCTCTTCAAGGAATCCCATGGGTATTCTGTGAATCAACAAAATCGGAAAAAACTGTAGAAAGAGGACTACTGTAATGAGGAATAGGAGATCCTCTAACAGAATCCACTTCTAAATAATCTGGTGGGTGATTCTCTGTTGTAACAGAGGAAACAGGGGTATACAAAGGACGTACGTGAAAATTAAGTGGAGCGCCATTTGGATTTCTCGCAACCGTACTTGAATCTTTATAACCTAAATAAAATTTGCATACAACTGTAAGAAATGCTTTGTAGTACAACATTGCAGTACCTATTACAGTACATAAAATTTAAGTTACCGTGAATAGGTGCAGTACACCGTTTTAAATTGGAGATATCACGTAGAGGCAATGCATCTTTCATAGGTGCTTGGGAATGGCTATTGGGACATTGCTCAGTATTTACTATCAACATTGCACAAGTCCCCGACGTCTCTATAGTTTTCAAAAAATAATCAGATTGTATACAATTATTGTATTTGGATGTAAAACACTCAAAATTTATCGGGGTTTAATGTAGATCGTCTCAACTAAAACAATAAATTCAGATTTTCCTTATGTATTGTTTATTCATAATTAATAAAACTATTTTTACTGTATGGGATAAATTTAATATGACACCTTAAGGCACTGTAACATCCATATGTGTCATTGATTCGTCAATCACTAATTAACGATTAATAACAGTAATCCAACAAAAAGTTAAGGGATTATTCAAGAACATCATCTCACAAAGAACATGAAAATGTTAATAACAAACAATTTTAAATAAGAAATATCAACATACTTATAAGAAAACTTGCATTTCATAGGAAAACCTAAAGGCAATGCTACATTCATACGTGTCATGGATTCCCTAATCACTAATATCGACTCCGGAATAATTTCTTATAATATTTAGGAAATACTGTAGAACATCAAAATCAACATACTTCTAAGAAAACTTGCATTGCATACATCAAAATGAACACAATTCTTCAAAAACTTCAAATTCATACAAAATTCTTTTATACAAACCTTCAACAATGCCTGCTGGCGGTACATTTAGAAGGGTAAGAGTGCCAACTGAACAAACCCTCTGATGTTTCTTGGGGTACGTGCCTAGACAAAATCAAAAATATCATTCAATAGGTGCGTATTATAATGAAAATCCTGGAAATTTATCCAATTTCAATGTATTAATTGGTCCGTACAGCGTTCCGATTGTATCCTTATGAAGCTATCCAGATTAAGATGGTTATAGTTAGCCTGATCCAAGAAGAACAAAATTATAAACAACACTCAAGAAAATCTTAATCAGTAAATAAATCGTCAAATCAAAGAAGGGGAAGCTATTACCTCTTTCATCCCGATAAACAGAGGAAAAAATTAGTGGAAAATGGGATGAAAACTGAAGCAACTGATGGAGAGAGAAGTTGTAGATTCAGTAGCCATTTCAAATTTGAAATGGGATGTAAACCTCAGTCTAAAATCATCCGTGAATACCTGTCTATATGTGTTAAAACCTCTGCATATAAGAGGAAGTGAAAGCCAGGGAACCAAATATATATTATTGAGTTGTATATCACGCATTTGTAAGCGTGTATATGTAAAAGATTGGGTTGTAAGAAGTTTGTTTACTTTATGCACAGTAAAGACATTTTTTCATGTGCAAAGTGCATCAGTTATTTACAATTTCAATGGCATTTTGTGTAAATATGTTAGAAGTACATGGTATTGGTTGTAAATTACATACACTTTTGAGGATTCTGATGGCATTTATTGTAATTAGGTTCAAACTTGTAGGGTAGTGGGTGTAAATTGTATACACTTTTGAGGATGTAGGATTTATTATATTTATAGACTATCCTTTTTCTTATAATATAAATTTCAAATTTTGTTTTTATTAAATTTCATATATTATGTGATGTCATAACATATTTTATCTAACTTAGAGAATTTATTTTTCGAAAGGTATACAGTATATACTATACTATATTTGTCTATCTATCTATTTATACTATATTATTACTGGTATATAACTCGTGTGATGTACGGTCGTTTGTATCATTATATATTATAAATTATAATTTTAATAATATGTTATTCGTATGATTCGATCTTATATCACTTAAAAAATAATTTTTTAAATTATATATAACGGTTCTCATCAATTTGATCTGACGACTCTATATTGAGTGACTAAGCACCAACAACCAAACTTTTAATATTTCGTCTTTAATAATAGTATTATTAATATACTATATTATAAAATAAACATTGAAAGTTTGGTAGTTGATCCGTCGGTACTTGCTGTTAGGAATATGTTGTAGGCTTGATGATAACTTAACAAAACGCTCTACGTAGATAAGTTAAATAATTTTGTAACCATCAATTGATGGAGTAACTTGTATTAAAAAGTTTGTAGCACATTTCTGTATACGGTAATAACTCAGAGGTTTAGAAGTTGTTGAAAATTCTAAGTCATGTTGACTACTAGCAAGATGTAATATCTGAGATATAGCGTTTATTATTTTTATGAATAAATAATTATTGTGTGATTATTATGTGAATTTTCGGTGAATCATCTGAAGATTAATAATAATATTTGGATGTTTATATATGATAAGATATGAGTATATTAATTTTATTATGTCTAGAATAAAATATAGATAATTGTGATATTTTTCAGGTAATTTTTGGATCATTATATAATTTTATAATGATTTATAGATTTAATAATTATTTTCTGAATAATTACAAAACTATTTTATAAAACCGGGAATCGTCCAACTTCAACCATTTTTGCATTTTTACAACCCGAAACTCTTCAGAAAACTCCTTCCTAACCTAATCTGATTATTCTGAATATTTTCCGTATTTTAACTATTTCAATCCAGCTTACGGTTTGACCCGTACGCGTCCCGACACAAAATTTTTGATACAATAATCATTTCGATAGATCAACAAAACCCGTATTCTCGAAAAAGGGATAATATTACATATTTCGTATAAAGTGTTTTATAAGAAGTCTGGTTTGGAAAATTATCCAATACGGGTATCAAATCAGATCATTTTTGCAGTTATTTAGCGGCTAAGTAACTTATTTTTGAACCAACACGATCCAAAGAGTATTAATATTCTATAAATATAAATAGCCTTTTTATTATTTTATTTTTATTATTATAATCATAATCGATCAGTAAAAAACCGATAAATTACAGAGAAAAGCCTGTTAAATCGTCGCGTTCTTGATAATCAAAACCAAACACGAAAGCGTTATCGAACTCGGAATCAAGCGTGCCATATACCGAATCGAGACTCTCGAAAATTTCTTTCATAATCAAGTATCCATTTCAGTGCAGAAATCAAGGTGATTTTCTTATTTATTTATTTATTTTAATTCGACTTAATTAAAGATTAATATATGAAATTTTGATTTTGATGTTGTTGATGTGATTTGATGATTGTATCTTATAGATAATTTTATCCTGGTCATTTTGGTATATTATATGTTGAATTTGGAGTTCAATAACATATAGAAAATTGAGTTTGATTTTCGAAATATTAAAATTAGGGTTTATGTGTTTGAATGTTCTTAATTAGAAATTAGGCGTTTCTTTGTTAGGGGTTATTAGTTAAAATTGATTGCATGGTTGAGTAGATCGTTTAACAACAAATTGAATGGTGTAATCGAAATCAACGAATGATTCCTGGAAGGCATTCATTGGAAAATGGATTGTAGTGGCGGCGGGATTTTCCAGTTAAAAATTCGGTCGATTCAGGGGTTGTTTGATAATTTTGTTACTGCGGATACGTTTCTGGGCACAAGAGGATTAATTCATGTTAATCTGGCATGTTTCTGGACTGTTATTCAGTTGGCCAGAAAAGTTCCAGTCGCCGTTAATGGCGATTGGCCGACGACGGGGGACGACGGGGAAGACGGTTAAATTACTGTTTGCAGCCCCCCCATTTCCAAAGTCTGCAAAACTGGTACTGTTGTTTTAAAAATTTATAAAAAATGGATTTCTGTTTATAAAAGTTTTAAAAATGATATTTGGTTAATTTATAAATCAGAAAAATATTTATATAATTATTTTAAATTCAGAAAACTGTTTTAATTATTTATTTATTTAAAAATAAATATGATTTATTTTATTAATTAATTGTAATTAGTTTTTAATTATTTTATTTAATCAAATAATTAATTTATTAATTATTAATTGATTTTAATTAATTTAATAATTAGATTTAATTATTTATTCTAAATTAAAAATTCCGAAAAATAGTTTCGAGCTTTAAAATATTATTTTAAATTATTATCAAGGCTCGATATTTATTATTAAATGATTTTAAAGTCAGATTTAGGTGTTCGAACCCTGTTATTTAATTATATGCAAGATCATTTTAACCCCGAATCTTCTATAAATAATTATTTTAATTGAATATCGTACGTGCTATTTGTTATATGTGATCTAATTGATACTCCCTCTGTCCCTCCCATTTGTTTACACTTTCCTTTTTTGGATGTCCCTTTCAATTGTTTACATTTCAAAATTTTCGAAAAATAGTAAAGTTTTTATAATTTTTAAAATAACTACATCCACTACTTCCCTCCACTATATCCACTTTATACATATAATATTAATCGGTCCCACTACTTTACTCATTTTTCAACTTTTCTCCACTACTTTATCATTTTTCTTAAACTCCACGCCCAACCCAAATGTAAACATTTGGGAGGGACAGAGGGAGTATATAATATGACTGTATGTGCATTGTTTGACGGTTTTTATCATAACTTTCAATCCGTAAGTTGGATTTGGGTGAAATGAAGGGTAGACAAAAGCTCTTAACGAATAGAATGAGATGAGAATGAGTATTGATAAATACATGTGACGTATGACAGAGGAAGCGAGATGTAGAAAGGGAAAATAAGTGGTCAGTGAGTGAGAACTAATTGACGAGTGCAAATAAAGTAAAAGCGGATTGATAAGGTAAGTATCCCTGAACTTTCTTGTAATATAATTACAAGTATTTTCGAATCCTCTTTATTATGTTGCAATTATTTCAAATAGTTCCTATTCTATATTATAAGTACTTTGAAGTACTTAACCCTAAACCCTGATTCTTATTGATCTTGAGCCATAAGCCTTATTCTTCGTGAACCATTGATTGTTGAATTCTCATATACGAACCACACACATACGATACTACTCCACAAATACATATATACCACATACTGATTCTTGATATGGAATTGTTTAACATACGAACCGTTATGCCTTGTATAACAGAAGACCAATCCTTGCAACCCTTGAACCCTTGGTCTTCTGCTTTCTGATTCTTTCCTTGATTGAAAGCCAATCTTTATGATTTCCTTGTTATACCTTCATGATATTATGAATCACCTTATGCTTCGAGATAAATGTTATTTATGATTCAGCTTATTGATTTACATTGTTTATCATATCATTATTCTAGAATTGGATAATTGTTTTTAAAATATGGACTAGATTCGTGGTCATAATAGGCCAATGTGTGCCTTAGATCCAGTATATAGAACAAAGTTGGGAGCCTTGCGCGGGGTTAGTGCATGACTGATCAGCAGCCTAACCTTGGTTTTTAAAATGAAAGTGAATATCCAATTCTAATCATTGTTTATCAGAAAACTTGATTCCTTATATCATTTCAATTGATCATTATTTAATCTCAGTGTTGTCATTGTGACTTGATGAGCTAGTTAGCTCACTCTTGCAAATCTGTTTATATCCTTTTCCAATGAAAAAGGAAATTGGTGGTAGCGAGGATCCCCAGACAAGCGTGCGACCTAGGTTTTTCAGGTTGAAATGGAATAAGCTAGCAGATGATATTTTTCATAGTTGTGTTGATAGTTTGTAATAAAGTTTACTTCAGTTGTAAGATAAATAAACCCGGATTTGGTACATTTGTAATATAAATAAGGTTATGGCTTGTGGGCATACTTTAAACTGCTACGATTCATGGAATATGGTAAGTAGGGTCATTGTATATATAATATTTCATAAATAGGTTTATATATGGTGTGTGTATGTTGTGGACCCCAAACTTCTGACCCGGGTTTGGAGGGCACTGCAGGTTTGGCATCAGAGCTACAGTTTAAAAGTCCTGCCCCAAGCCTGGATTGTCGGGAATGGGTAGAGGGTTAAGAATAATATTTAGGAAGTAGAGAAATAAAACATTGAGAGGTTGAGTATAACTATATAGTAGATTTTGGTATGATTCGCATTGAGGTTCGAGATTCTTATCTAGCAACGTGATCTTTAGATAGCAACGATGGCAGATTCCTTTATCCCGATATCATATGATCATTCGGAGCCTTCAGTTCAAAGATCGTCATCTGATCCATGTCCTGCTCTTCCACTGGTGTCAACTATAATACCAATTATTACGGTTGCACCACTGTGAGCTATTCCACCTCCTGGTGTGAGACCACCTATTCGAGGACCTCCACTAGCTGATTCTTACTCTACCGGACATTCAGTTTTGGGTGCATCTTTTTAGTTTACTCCACACCCTGTTCCATACCATAAGTATGAGGCTCTTCTTTTGGAACGAGAAGCCCTGTTTGCACAGATTCAGGAGCTATATCATATTATAAGGACTATATTTATTGACAGGAATGTGAGGGAGCTTCGGAATGAGATTCAGGTGACCCGTAGAATACTCGAGGCTAGACTTCATGGAGCTACCTGTGAGTATGCAGCCCCAGATGCTCTTATGGGGTGGGCCAGAGAGGTACTGGAGGATTTTGCGAGGCTTGGTGGACCAGAGTTTCCATAATGCTAAATGACGAAAATGATGTGATAGCTGATATATGTATATAGTGTGTACTATCAGACTTTTGGTTGGTATATAAATAAATTAGACTTACTGAATAAGGGTTAGGCCTGTTATACCTTTGCCTTTAATAAAACGTTTCGTGCTTGTACTACCAAACTTTGACATATATATCAGTACATTTCCTTTTCCAGCATTGTCATTTACTTTACTATACCTGTTTTATCTTATTACACCAGTTATAAACTCTTGTGATAACATGTACCCTTTTTCCCCTAACTGTTTACATTCTGTAAAGAAACATGTAATTTACTTAGTTCAACGATTAAAAATATTTTCCAAAAAGAGATATTTATGTTTTATGAAAACTTTTCATAAAAGGGTTTTGTTTTAAAGGCTAAATAAGTTGTTTGATTTTTTACAGAAAATACCTCCTAGAAGAAACAACTGTTCCACCAACCAAAATGAAGAAACCAACAACAACACCCAAGACAACAATAACGAGAATGCAAATCCAGGTCTCATAGACCCAACTGTAGCCCAAATTCTTCAGATCTTGGCTCAATAAACAGTCCACCTGACTTAACAACAATAGAGGCAGACCAATCCTCAGGTAACCTTTAAGACTTTTTAGGCGGTGAATCCACCGGAATTTAAAGGTTCTGTAGATCCTATTGAGGCAAGAGTTTGGTTGAAGGAAATTGAGAAGGCATTTGCCTTAGTCAAGGTAAGAGGGGATAGAAGTTTGGGTTTGCAAGTTACTATCTGAAGAATGAACCACCTAATGGTGGGAAATTGTTAAGACATTGGAAGATACAGATGATGTTGCATGGGATAGATTCAAGGAGTTATTTTTAGAAAAGTATTTCCCTCAGTTTGTTCAGGATCAAATGGAATTGAAATTTAGGAGCTCAAGCAGGGGAATATGTCAATGGCAGATTATAAAAGTAAGTTTGAGGAATTGTCTAGGTTGTACCATAATATGTGGTTATATTTGAATGGGATGCGTATGCAGGAGTTGTGCAAAAAGCTATAATCGTAGAGGCAGAGAGTGAAAATGTCTCAGAAGGAGAAGGAAAGTAAGAAAATGAAGTTTGAAGGAAGTGAAGGACAGTCCCAAGCAGGGAAGTTTCCAAATTTTAATCAGAGAAAAGGCAAGTTTCAGGCCGGAAGGAATTTTAACAGGCAGAATACAGGTAATGGAGGACAAGATAATCGTCCAGCCAGTGGGAAACAACCAACCCAATAGAGGCCAGCTTTACCTGACTGCCAAGTATGTGGAAAGAAGTATGGAGGAGTTTGCAGCAAGCTGAATGTGGTCTATTACAGATACAATCAGGGGGCACTATTCAAGAGAGTGCTGTAAATTATAATCAACCAGCCATAGAGCCAGTCAACAAGGATCAGACTACCAGAAATCAAGCAGGAAAAGTTCCAGCAATTGGGTTTACATTTTTCAAGTCCGGAAAGTCAGGACATATAGCAAGGGATTGCAAGACACCAGTTCCATTCAATAATACGCTGAGAATCATGAGAGCTACCCCAAAAGTAAATGTGTTAGTGTTTTTGCCCTAGAGACAACACTATGATATTTTAGTTTAAGATATTAGGATTATTAATGTTTATGTTCTATCGATTATTCCCTTTATAATTTATTAATTCTTAATTTACTGCGATATAAATGTTAGATTAATAAATGTCCTTGGAATATGATATGCAATTCTATATCTCTAAGTACGTGACTTAGAAATGAGATTATGAGAATAGTATCAATATTCTTAAAGGTCCCTAGTCGAGTATTATTATTAAGGGATAATAATAATGCATTAAGACTGGTGTGTTTGTTAACTTATGATCACATCTCATTGATCATAGGTATGATGATACTAAAGTAAAAAACACAGGCATATGTATATGTACATGGTGCTGGACAGACCCAATGTGAGATTCCACATGTCTGTTGTGTCATAAGTAATTCTCACAGTGATAATAATATAATGGTCCTTAGACCTGAAGTCATTATATTTCTATATGAGAATTAATATACATTGATTCCATTAAAAGTTATCCTTGACCTGGTAATGATAAAAGTGGACATTGGGTATATTATGAATCGTATGAGAAATATGAATGATCTAGATGGGATTTAACCCTCCTATCGTAGGAGTGATATTATTGGCCTCTTGTGTGAGCTAGACTATGAAATGCGAGGCCACGCTCAAATGTTGATTTGATATGATAGTCTACTCATTGATCAAGGAAACTTGGATTAAACTATGATGAGGATGACACATTACATGCCTCTAGTTTAATCTATAATATTTGGTTAAAGGGATTATATTATATTGTACATTATTCACAAAAGGTTTAATCTATCATCGATTCAATTATTATTACTTGGGTAGCAATGATGTATTACTAGATGCCGCTCATTGTTTACGATTTTAAATTAGATTTAAAATTCGTTGCCAACGTAATAATAACCTATAGGGTCACACACTAAGAATGTTTGAAGGATTATTTAATTTAAATTGGATTTAAATTATATCAAAGTAATTCGAATTATTTATGATATTAATTAAGTATGACTTAATTAATTAGATAAATATTGATATTCGAATTTACTAATATTAATTATGAAATTTATTTGTTAAATAATTAAGTGAGACTTAATTATAATACAAATAGAAATTTTGAATTAATAATAACTTCTAATTAGTTAAGAGTTATAATTCTTATTATACTCTCTATATAATATCTCTTGTGTGGCTGATTTTTCGGTGTGCAAGACTTTTACTAAAACCCTAGCGACCAAGAGAAAAGATTGAGAGAGCAAGAAGAAACGGGTTTGTGCTAGTACACATCCAATCCTTGAGTTCAAGCATTCGTGTGGATACCGATAGAGCGTAGATCGCGAGAGCGGGATGCGTGGTGATTGAACAAGCTTTGGATCTCCATTAGTCAACCACTTGGTAAAGCTTCTTAAGGTAAACAATCTGATCTATGAATTAAATATATGTTTTTCGCATGGATCCTGCGGTGGGTTTCAAAAATTCTGATTTTTTACGTTTTTAATTACTGTTTCCGTTGCGTTTATGTGCTCGAAACCCTTCAATGGCATCAGAGATACTTGCGAAAAGTGTTTAATTCGTTTATGTGTTTACTGGTTTTATGATGATAACATGTATACAATATTCCGTGACTGTTATGTATGCGATTTTGTATGTTTTACATGTTGTTATGTTTATATATGCGTATGTATGTATATGTTTTAAATATATGATATTCATGAGAGTTGTATAATCATTTGATGATTACATAATCTATATATATACTGACATATACATGTTTTGTGTTTGTTCTTATTATATGAATCGTATTTGATACGATTTTGAATCGGATGTAGCGGATTTGCTGAAATCTGGGTCTAGTGTCCGATTTTGGCGAACGAATACGCTATTTTATATGGAATCGAGCGTCTGAACATAACTGATAGAAAAAGCTATCATCGACTGATCTGTAAGGTGTTTGACATCATTTAGGCCCTGTAATCTGTGATTTAATTTTATCAGATTTAATTTCAAATTTTCTAATTTTTTCAATATTTGGTTTTTATGATTAGATCATGATGGGTATGATATTTTAAGATCAGATTATGTGTTTTAATATGCTATTTTGTGTTAATTGAGCATGGTGGATGGTTATGTCTTATGACCTTAGGATAATGGTTTTGGTTTTTCAAATACGACTTGCATGTCGTTTAATCTTGTAATTATTAAATCTCGAATATAACTTGAGTTCTTCTTATAAGTTCATTAGATTAGTTTTCATATTTCATTCTTGTAATGTACATGAAGACATGAAGATTTAAAGATCAAGGATAATCCCACACGGAGGCCATCCAATGAAGCAATATAAGAAAGAAGACATGTAATAGTTAGCCTGTATTTATTTTCCACCTTAGATTGACCTAGATCTTTGTCATTAGCTTGATAAAGATCATATAGGATGAAGCCATAACCAACCACGTTTATTTATTGCACTTTACATATATATGCGCATATGATGACTATATGTGTAGAGTAGTTTATAAAGATGCATGTTTAATTAGATTAAGGATGTATGTATTAGATACGACACCCATTACCATGCTTGCTAAATAAGATTAAATCTGTAACGATTCAAGATTTTAAAATGAACAAACGATTATGAGATTCTCGTGTTTATGAAACACGTAATAAAATACAAATTTTCTTTGTTTCTGACATGGGGCGATTTTGTCAAAAGCGAGTTCATGGAATTTGTAAGGTTGTGGGTTTTAAGCGAGACCGTTGTGACTCCCTCACTACCCGAAAATTAAACCATTGACGAATATTTATTTGAAGTATTTTATTCAAGAAAAAAATTGGGAATCTCTTTATGATGGGATCATGATTATTTTAAAATTAACAAAACCCTAAAGTTAATATTAAGTTGATCAGATGTCTTTCAATGAGTCCAATGCGTTAACCCCTTGATTGACCAGGAGTGGGTTTGCCAAAGCGAAGTACTCCTATGTATCGTGGGAGATGTGTTGAAGTATATTGATACTTTTTGACTATTGGGTTTGACTTAACTAAGTTATCACAATAGGATTGTGAACTTAGAGGCATAGAGTTTGGCGAGATTTATTAGATAAATATGAATAAATGTTGTTCCACCAAGCTATCCAAGAGTTATGTAGTTGATATAATTGATAAATGTTGTCTACCTAAATAATCATGTTTTAGGAGAAAAGCCAAAGTTGACCTAACGCGTGGTGAAATATGGATCTTGGCTCACTAGAAAGGATATAGAAGATATTTTTCTGAATTAATAGTTAGGGTTATTGATTTGATAAAAATAGTGGGTGATATATATTGTGAATATATATATATATATGAATAATCACTTGAACATAATTTAATGATCATCTGTAGACTAAGTCATTTTATGCACTTTAATATTGTAGATATCAAATGACAAATAACATAAATAACTTCTCTATGTAATAGTCCTTGTGAAGGACAAGCTGACATGAAATAATTTCCTCGATTGACATGGGAACTTGAGGATTGTCCTCGGGTTCAAGGATATCACTCAAACCCCTCCCTTATTTCTTCTAGCTGAGAATGAAACACGTGCAGAATAAAATGCTTACCATAAGCAAATTAATTATGCAACTGATATTTCATGTCTCATGCTTGTAATTATGAGTGCTAACATTAGAAGCAACAAGAGCATAATGATGCTTATGATATGATTGATCACCTTCAAAGGATGTTTGAAGGATAGGCTCGTCAGAAAGATTTGACAATAATAAGGCACATTAATGGGAGAATGATATTCGGTTAGACCACATGTTCTAAAGATGATAGGTATATGTACCTTGATATTTTGGGTTTCAAGAATAGGCTAGAGACTCAGCTTGATTTGATCAAACAATCTTTGAATAACTTATATTCTTAGTTCGTTAAGAACAATAGGAATGAGATAGACAGAACACTCACTGAGTTGTTAAGCATGTTTAGAACTGCTGAAAATAACACAGTAAAAGCATGAATTACGTCTATATTGATGATGTACACATGGAATGCAAATGGGAAAGGAAAGTAGACATGCAAGGTGAAGATTTGATCTTATTCGGTGCCAAACCAAAGTCCAATCCTAAAGGGCTTTTGAAGCCTAATAGTGGTGTTGCTAAAGGAGATGATTGTCATTTCTGTGGAAATAACTGGATGATTGGAAGTTAAATTATCGTGCTTGTTTGGAAGATCTAAAGAAGAAGACTAACAATGGTCAAGCTTCAGGTATCGAGTTAGAATTGGAGCAAAAGTTGTTGCTCTAATTAAAAGAACTCGATACCTAATTTTGCCTATAAGGCGAGATTGAGAACTTGATAAATTGTTATTACGTGCCTGCCTTTAGTGGATACATTAAGTCAATTTCTTGTCAGGACAAGAAAGGTTTTCATTTTAATTAAATAAACAATAGTTGTTTATTCTATTTCAATGATAAGACTTATAATGCTGCACAATTAGTTAACAATTTATATGTTCTAAGTTGACTCAAATCAAACATTACCTCTAGCATTGTCGTTAAGCCATATTAATGAGAAACGCATTTCTGAGTTACATATAGATGAATACTTGGATAAGTTTGATTTTGAATCATACGGAAGATACGAACTTTGTCTCATTGGCAAAATGACAAAAGCTTCTTTTACCTGATCAGGTGAAAGGGCCACCGAACGATTATGACTTATACATAAATGATGTATGTGGTCAAATGCGTATGATGGCAGGGGGGCTTACACTACTTCATAACATTTACTGATGATTTCAGTAGATATGGATATGTGGTTCTTATGAAGAACAAATCCGATCCTTTTAAAATGTTCAAAGAATATAAGGCCGAAGTAGAATAGAAAACAAGGGAAAAGTATAAAAGTTTTACGATCAGATCGTGGAGGAGAATACTTAAACCTTAATTTCAAGAGTTTCTTGAAGGAGTGTGATAGTGTATCATAATTTACTCCTTCTGGAACACTTCAATGGAATAAAGATTCTGAGAGGAGAAATCGTACCTTGTTGGACATAGTGCGATCGATGATGAGTCAAGCGGATCTTCCATTCAGTTTCTGGGGTTGTGCTCTAGAAACTGTTGCATATACACTTAACCAAGTTCTGACTAAAGCGGTTCAAAATACTCCGTATGAGATATAGTGTGATAAATGTCATAGCATATCATTTATGAAAATTTGGGAACGTTAAGTGTTTGTAAAACGTTTAGCCTCTGACAAGCTTGGACCAAAATTAGATAGATGTTATTTTGTGGGATATCCAAGTGAGACTAGGGTATAGTTTTTATAATCCTTCCGAGAACAAAGTGTTTGTTGCTCGGGCCGCTGTATTTCTTGAGGGAGAACTACTTTCTAATAAAATCAGTGGGAGGATAATACACCTCGATGAAGATCGAGAACCACATGATAACATTGAACCAGAGTTGGAATAAGATCAGGATGTACCTTAAAATGTTGAACGTAATCATGTCTAAGAAACACAGGTTATTAGTAGATCTAGTAAGATTCACCATGAGCCCGGGAGAAATTATGAATTACTTTTGACTCAAGATGGTGATGTGATGCTTACGGATAATGATAAGCCTCTCACCTACCAAGATGCTATGAACAGTTCAGACTCCAAGAGATGGCTAGAGCCCATGAAACACGAGATGAAATCCGTGTAACAAAATAAAGTATTGACTTTAGTTGATCCACTCGAAGGGGTAAAACCTATAGGGTGCAAGTGGGTTTTCAAGAAGAAAACTAACATGGATGGTAAAGTACAGACCCATAAGGTGCGAATAGTGGCATAAGGTTTCAAACAAATTCATGGTATAGACTATGATGAGACTTTTTCACTAGTTACTATGGTCAAGTACATCAAGATTTTGTTAGCAATGGTTGCTTACTTTGACTATGAGATTTGGCAAATGGATGTCAAAACTGCTTTCTTATATGGGAGCCTTAAAGAGGGTGTATATATGATACAACCTGAGGGTTTTGTCGATCCAAAGTTTGCTAAGATAGTTTGTAAGTTGCTTTTATCTATTTATAGATTGAAGCAAGCCTCAAGGAGAATGAATATTCATTTTGATGAAACGGTCAAAGAGTTTGGCTTTATTCAAAATGAAGATGAACTATGTGTTTGCAAGAAGGTTAGTGAGAGCCATGTGACATTCCTAGTATTATATGTATATGACATATAACAAATAAGAAATGGCATACCTTCTTTACAGGCTGTTAAGACTTGGTTGAGAAATAGTTTCTCGGTGAAAGACTTAGGCGATGCTACCTACATATAAGGGATCAAGATCTATAGAGATAGATTGAAAAGATTAATCGACCTAGTCGGAGTACATACATTGATAAAATATTACATCATTTTAGGATGTAGGAGATAAAGAAATAATATGTTTCGATGTCTCATGGGATAGTGATCTCAAAAGATAATTGCCCCCTAAATCATTAGATGATAAGGGCCATTTGAGAAAGTTCCAGATGCGTCAGCAATTGGATCTATAATGTTTACAATGATATGATGTTTCGTATGCTTTAAGCATAACGATCAGATACTAGTCTAATCCAGGTGAGGGTCACTGAATAGTTTTCAAGAATATTCTTAAGTACTAAAAGAGGACTAAAGATTTATTTTTGGTGTAATTGAGAAGATAGGGAACTGGTTGTAAAGGGTTACACTGATATTAGTTTCTGAACCTAATTTTTGGTCAGACGGGGATGATTACGAGTTTATGTCTGTTTTGTGTTTTGTCTAAAAATAATTGATGTTAGCTTGAATAATCACAGCAAGAACATTGATGATTCTATGGAAGTTGAATATATTGATATTTTTTGAAACAGCCATGGAGACTGTTTAGGCATGTCCTTAGGCAATATAGCCTTATTAATAAGATTAATGATTAAGGAGATATAAATGTAAAGTGCATATTATGATAGTGTTGCAGACCCACTAACTAAGGCTTTGTCGCAGCTGAAGTATGATGGTCATACTAGTTCCATGAGTATTAGATACATGGGTGATTGGCTCTAGTGCAAGTGGGAGATTGTTAGTGTTTGTGTCCTAGAGACAACACTATGATATTTTAGTTTAAGACATTAGGATTATTAATGTTTATGTTCTATCGATTATTCCCTTTATAATTTATTAATTCTTAATTTACTGCGATATAAATGTTAGATTAATAAATGTCCTTGGAATATGATATGCAATTCTATATCTCTAAGTACGTGACTTAGAAATGAGATTATGAGAATAGTATCAATATTCTTAAAGGTCCCTAGTCGAGTATTATTATTAAGGGACAATAATAATGCATTAAGACTGGTGTATTTGTTGACTGATGATCACATCTCATTGATCATAGGTATGATGATACTAAAGTAAAAAACACAGGCATATGTATATGCACATGGTGCTGGACAGACCCAATGTGAGATTCCACATGTCTGTTGTGTCATAAGTAATTCTCACAGTGATAATAATGTAATGGTCCTTAGACCTGAAGTCATTATATTTCTATATGAGAATTAATATACATTGATTCCATTAAAAGTTATCCTTGACCGGGTAATGATAAAAGTGGACATTAGGTATATTATGAATGAGAAATATGAATGATCTAGATGAGATTTAACCCTCCTATTTTAGGAGTGATATTATTGGCTGTTAGGTCACACACACTGTAGAGGGGGTGAATACAGTGTAAAATACAATCAAATCGAACTTTAATATCTTAAGTAACAGAAAACAAACTTTATTGAAACAATAAACTCTGTTACAATATGGAACTGTTACCTCTCAGTGATGAACAAATATCACGAGAGCTGCTAGGGTTACAATGAATAATCTTCTCGAATATGATAACACTTATAATGTAAACCCTATGTCTGTGTTTATATACTACACAGTTACAAGATAATCGCTAATTGATATGGAATAAAATTATGCTTCCTAAAATATATCAATCAGATATCTTTTCTTCCAAGTATTCCATTCTTCACGGAACTCCTTCTTCATGCACATCTCTTCTTATATTTATCTCGATCTTCTTTCCTTTAATCAGTTACTGTCCTTATCTGATCGTCCTTCAGCACTTAAGTTCTGATATCCAACTTCTGATGATTATCTCCTGATAATATAAGTACTGATATCCTTAAGTCCTGACTTCCAGTATAAGTACTGATTCCCAGTTAAGTACTGATTTGTCCTGTTAAGTAAGATCTGAAAACTAAACATAAATCATATTAGCCATGACATTATCAAATATATCTAACAATATCCCCCAACTTGTAAATTAGCATAATATACAAGTTTAATAGATATTTGATGATGTCAAAAACATTAAGTATAAATGCATGAGAATTAGACTAGATAACTACAACTTACAGTCCTTAAAGCTTTACCAATATTTAACTTCTGATAACAGCTTCAGTCTGTACATATATCAGAATTTAATCAGTTGTAGATCTTGACTTGGCTTCATCTTCTGATCTCTCTGATGTCAGGAGTTGTTCTGATATAGTTCTTCAACAAACATCTCTCAGCATATCTAAGTTCATCAATCATCCTCCTTTTAGCATCTTTAAGCTCTGCAGTATCTTCACCAATTTGAAAGATTGCAGCCCTGAGATCACTAATCTTTGCTTTTCTTATATCCTGATCCAGTCTGATCAGATAAGCTTTATCAGACTCAAGATTGAATTCCACAGCCCTGTACCCTAGAAAGGTAGTTATAATTTGAGCAGTGTTGGGCTTCATTTCAACTATATCACCCTTGTGATCTCTGTACTTTGGAACATATATGCTGTCAGACTTAACAGAATAAAGCCTTTTCTGTCTCTGAATCTGATCCTTCAAATAGTTTGCAGCAGTTCCTATCAATCTGTCATCCACTTGAAGTAAGAATAGTACATGCTCCAATTCTTCAAAATACTTCAATGGAATGTCATTTTGCCTTATATGATAAACCCTACCATCTGTCATGAAGTACAACAAGATGTGTTCTTTCAAGTAGGTATGGTAAACCATTTGTACAGATTCCAGTTGATTCAATCTCTCAGGAGTTGCTCCAATACCTGGTTCACTCAAGGAAGTTGGATCATTGGTAGTGTTCTGTATTCTTCTTTCATCAGCACTTCCCAATCCAGTTTTATCTCTTGCTTCCTTTCCAGCGACTACTCTAGCTTCAAAACCACTTGCAGCAGTCTTCAAAGGTTGAGTCTGTTTTACTTTAGTGAATCCTGGTAGGAGTGTCTTTGGTCTATCTTCTGATATCAAGTTAACTTGAGCTGTGTCAGAGGTTACTTGCTTCTTTGAAATATCAGAACTTACTTTATCTTGACTTTGAACAACTTGAGCCATGTCAGAGGTTGTTTTAAGAACTTTTCTTGAAGTCAGAGCAAGATCATCCTTTTTATCAGTAATTTCTTCATCCTCAGGAGGCACATAAACCTTGATAGGTTCACCAACCTTTTCTTTACCCTTGGATCTTGGATCTATCTGCGGTTGTGATTTAGCCAATGTTGCTTCAGTATGTGTCCTTTCTTTGATCACAATGCCTTTGAGTTTTGGAAGTGGCTTTTTACCAGAAGCTTCAGATTTAGATGTGACTTTCTCTGATTTAAGTCTGGCTTCTTCTTCCATTAAACTCTCCAAGTCCATTCCTGGATTTTCCTGAAGAAATAACTGTCTTGACATTTCTTCATCAAGATCTAAAAGTTCATCAGAACTTATTCTTTTACCAGTAGCAGAACTAATTCTTTTCCCAGTATCAGAACTTGTCCTGTGACTTGTGATTTCAGCTTTTCTTGATGTGAATCCTCTACCTTAACTATGACCTCTACCCATTCCAGAGTTTCCTTGATCATCCTTTTCATCATCCTTCCCTTTCAGTGTCTTGTCAGTCTTGCATTTTGACTTAATTACTTTCTCCCCCTTTTTGGCATCAGCAGGTAGTAGAAGAGAGACAAGCAATTCCACTGAGGCTTGGATTTCATTAAGTTGTGATTGCTGAGAAGCTTGATTTTTCAGAATATCATCAATCTGAGTTTGTTGATTATCTTGAGTCTTCTCAATATAAGCAATCCTGTCAAAGGTAGGTTGGAAGAACTTTTTCTTATCAATCTTGTGAACTTGCTCTTGCTTCATTAGTTCTTCCCTTAAGAGATGTAACTCTGCATGAGTATTTGAATGAAGACCTTATAAATGTTTAGTACTCAATGCAGTGACTCTAAGTTGTGTTTTGAAATTATCAGTATTTAACATCTCATCAGCTTTTGTCAATTGCTCAGCCAGATTCTGTGCAGTTGGAACACAGGTGACTGAGTTCCATTCCTTAGTCCACTCCTGTCCTGCAGGAGTTTCACTCCAAGGCACTGGTGCTTCTCTGGTAACAAACTTCTTAAAAAGTTCAGACTTAAGAATAGTTTGTTGAGGAGCATGTCCTGAAGGACCTGCTGCATCAGCATCTGCAGTTAGAGCAGTATCACCAGTATCTCCAGCATTTGCAGCATCGGAACTTACAGAATCAGTATCTTCGGATAAGACAACAGTGTGAGTAGCAATGGAGGCTTCAGCATCCTCTAATTGCTGATCTGGATCCTGATGCTCACCTAAATTCTGATCATCAGCATCTAGATGCAGAGAAGGTGTAGTAGATAACTCTGGAGTTTGAACAGCATCAGTAACAGGTGTTGTGGATGGATTATATGATGTTGGAGCTTCTAATAGAATTACTTCAGGCACAACCAAGTTGTGAACATCAATATCAACACTTGTGCCTGGATCAACAGGAGATACAGATGGTGTGTTGGCCTTTTCAGAAACAGCTTCCTGAGATGGAGTTGATGGAGAAGAAGTGACGTTAGCAAATTCCTTTTCTTGTGAGATCAGAGATTCCTGATCCCCTTCCTTAGCTGCTTCCTCTTCATCATCTGAAAATGGCCTATTTTCCCTCTGTTTCTTGTATCTCTTTGTAGATTTGGATTCCTTGGGAGTTTCAGGAACTGTCATTTTTCTAAGCCTCTTGAGAAGCCTAGATCCCCCAATTCCAGAATCCTTCTGAGAAGTCTCTTTCTCAGCTGCATTAATAATAGGTTCTGAAGAAGGAACCTGTTCCTCAGTATCAGATTCATCTCTCAAAGCAATCCTCCTTCTCTTTTGAGGTGTTTGAGGAACAGTCTTTGTCCTCTTAGGATTGGAAAAGGAAGGCTTCACAGTAGGTGCGGAGGATGAGGGTTGAACAGTCTGTGAAGTGGAGAGATAGGATTTGATATATTGCCTGAGGGTTGGTTGAGTAGAATGAATGGTAGGTGCTGATGGTTGTTGTGGTGTTTGGGAGGTTGTTGTTGGTTGGACATCAGAATAAACAGATCTATAAGTATCAGGATCAGCATTTACTAAGATCTGTTTTACAGACTGAGGAATCTGTAAAGGTCTAACCACTGATTTCTTAGTGTCAGCATTTATCAGGTCACTAAAGTAACGTTTTGCAACCTTAAAAGGTGGAGTTGAGGAACTGACTAATTGAGGTTCATCAGTACAAAAAGTATATATAAGTTGACAGAATCTAGCAAAGTAAACAACATTCCTATCCTCTGTCATCCTATCCCCAATAAAACCAATTATAGCAGTTGCAAAATCAAAATGAGTTTGGTTTATAATAGCATACCCAATGTGCTGACTCATTATAGGAAGAGCATTAAAATTTGAACACTTGTTCTCAAAAGCTTTAGTGATGCAGTCGAAGAAGAAGCTCCATTCTCTTCTGATATGAGCCCATTTCAACTGCCCAAGCTTTGCCAAACTCTGTTCATATCCCAAACTGGCCATTAACTCCTAAAGAGCTGATTCCTCTGGAATTGAAAAGGTACATCCTTCTGAGAGATGAAGAGCCCTGCGTATTGTACCAGGAGTGACTGCATATGAAGAATCACCCACTTCGAAAACAATACTGGGAGTGCCATGTGTACCACCATTATCAAAGTGCCCAGTCCGCCAAAACGTCAGAACTTGTTGGCTCGAAAAGACTGAAGGCTGGGTCAATGCATACCCAATCTCACTGTGTGCAAGAAGATCTTGCACAAAATGCAATTCAGATGGAGCTTCAGCATGATCAAGAATTGCAGCATAGTTGTTTGGAACAAATTTAGCTCCATCAATGATTAAATCCTTAGGTGCCATGTGAAAAATTTAGATTTAAGAGTGCCTGTTAGGTGTTTGATAAAATGTCTGTATGAAAAACCAACGTTAGAAGAAGAAGGAGAGTAAAAACAAGTAGAGAGAAAAAGTATGAAGGGAAATAAAAGATTAAAAAATCCTCTCTCTTTCTTACTTATACTCTAAAAAAAAATGTTACCGTTGGACACCTGTCAGACATGCAGTAATAACGGATAGTTACTGGGCTCGAGAAAACAGTAATTATTACTTACCCACTTGTCGTTTTTAAAGGAAAAACCGTCCCACTTACCCAGATATTCCATTAATCAAGGTGAAACAGTTTAAATTCAAAATTGAAACCGTTCCCACTTATTTAATTATTTTTCACTGCAACATTAATATTCTTAAAATAAATCAAGTGAAAATGACCAAGATAAATCAGATGAGTAAGTACTGATAAAGTAAAATCAGAACTTAAATTAAAACAGAATTTATAAGGTCATCAGAATATGAATATTTATCAGGATTTATCAATGCATTACAAAATAACTTAGAGACAAAATCTTGAAACAAAAACAAATTTCATTAATATATCAAGTGAATACATTCATGAAATTGAAATTACATCAGTACTTGTACAAGATTTCCCTAAGCTGCTAAACCTAACGTCAACAGCCTTTGTCCTAGCTCAAGAAGCAGGGCAAGGCTGATGATGAAGAAAAATAGGAAGAAGAAAATAAATCATTTCTTCTTCCTACTCTCGACAAACAGAATGGCGAGTCGAATGATTCGCTCTTGCTGACGGAGAGCTTCCAGCCTTTCCTCCTCCAATCGCTCCAGATGGCGATGGTAATCCATATAGAAGAACAGGAGGTGGGTGAGTACTTCCTGTGGGACAGAGTCCCATATCTCATCAGGAATGGCAGTGACGTGCCATTCCTGCTGCCACTCAGCACAGCTTAGCTCCATATTGAAGGTTTCGTAGTTCAAAAATATGTTGTATCTGACCATGGTTTTTTTTTGAAAGAAAAAGTATGAAGGTAAGGTGAGTTTGTGAGAAAAGATTTGATGGGAAGGCTGATGTGAAGTGGTTGCTTATATAGGCAAGAGATTGCCAGGAGACGCAAAGAAATTTAATGCTGACAGGTTTCAATTAATTCTACCTCGTCTCCCTAGACTTGGAAAAAGAAAAACATTCATTGGAAAGAGAAAACATGGTTTAATGCGCACACGAAGCAAGTAAAAGTTGACTGTTCAAGTACAAGTACCATTAACCCTAACCATAGTGACTATTAATCTTCCACTTTAACATATTCTAGTTTGAACCGAGACTGTTATCAAATTTTATCCACAGATAAGTCAAGTAAAGAATTAGACTATAATATCAGAACTTAGACTTATATCAGAACTTAACAGTCATCAGAACATAATTTCTTAACTCGAAAAAGGAATGCCTATCTTAGTAAGTCCTCATACAAGTTCTGAGTTATATTCTTCAGAACTTAATCATTAGAACATGTAACCAGAACTTGTCCTCAGAATTTGTGCAATGTGACAAAATGACCGTTTATCTAAAACAACATAGATCATCACAGTAATTTTCATCATTCATATGGAGTGATTAGTGTGTGCATTAAGCTAAATGTCAGACAAAGAGTAAAGTCTAATTCACTTCAGTACATCTTAGAAATAAGGCATAACTAAAACTTTGCTAAAGAGCTATCATTATCCTGAAACCTACTGATGAATGAGTTCATGCTTGAGTCCACCTCAACTATTTTGTGCTAATTTTATGCATCTTTTTAAATTCCATTTCACAGTGGCTTCTCAGTGTAAGTGAGTCACGACTGCTTATCAGAATTTATGCTATTATCAGAGTATTTCTCCAGTAATCATAGAGTGTGAAAAGTCACCAAGAAAATATTTTAGTTGCTTTTCTGATGCATATTACTTAATACCAGCAATGCACTTGGGTCGTCCCTTCCACATTTTTACTCTAGATCTCAAAGGAGTACCTGATTTTATTCTTTGAACCTTTTACTTTTTCTTTTGATAAGAGAGGTTTATCAGCACTTAGTGCATTCAGCAGATTTACTAGTATCAGAACTGAACAGATGAGTAGCATTCTTTTAATTTGTGACTTAGTAATAAGATAGACAAAGTAAACTCAACTAAGCTCAATTATCAGAATTTGCTTGTGTCAATAGATTTCCACAGAAATAATTACTTCTTACATGGGATCCTTTGTTTATTGAAGACTACTAGATCAGCATCTAGCACAGTTATCCTCATAGGATTGAATAGTTACTTAAACAGACATATCACTTATCAGAGATTAGAAACATATATCAGACAACAGTCAGTACTTAAACACATTTGACAATTAAGCACAGAATACACAAAGAGATTAAATTCTGTAAATACTGATCATAAAGTCTGATATAACAGAACAAAACTAAGAAGATTTAGAGAAAGAACCTGAAACCATTCCAAGTTCATTTACCAATCTTGTAAAAGTGGCTTCACACAGTGGTTTTGTGAAGATATCTGCTACTTGTTGATCTGTTGGAACAAAGTGCAATTTCACTGTACCTTTATCCACATGTTCCCTTATGAAGTGGTACCTGATGCTGATGTACTTTATCATAGAGTGTTGAACTGGATTACCTGTCTTAGCAATAGCACTTTGATTATCACAGTAAATAGGGATTTTGAAATATGTTAACCCATAATCCAATAACTGATTCTTCATCCAAAGATTCTGTGCACAACAGCTTCCTGCAGCAATATACTCTGCTTCTGCTTCAGAACTGCTCTCAGCACTTTCTTTATCAGCATTTGCCATCAACGCATAGTTCTCCTCACTTTCAGAGTCTGAGGTGTCTGTCCAGCTTTTCTGTTTTGTGACAAGAGCCTCGCCTTTGTCACCCTTTACCTTCTTGCAATCAGGAGATATGTGGCCTTTCTCACCACAGTTATAACATTTGACATTGGTATAATCTCCTCTATCAGACTTTCCTCCACTGCCTTCAGATCTTCTGAAATTCTTCTTATCAGAACTTATGCCTTTCCTGGAAAACTTCTTTTCCTTCCTGAACTTCTTGTATGCAATCTTTGTGATCCCTTTCACCATAAGAGCACACAGCTTCATCATCTCCTCATCAACATCAGTCTCAGGCAAGCTTTCAGAATCTGAGTCATCATCACTTTCAGAACTTGATGACTCAGTATCAGACTTTGTGAACAGAGCTTTACCCTTATCTTTCCTTGAGGTAGCTGCCTTGGGGGATTCTTCTTCAGCCTTCAGAGCAACTGTCCTTGACTTTCCTCCTTTCCTCTTGCTTCTTTGTTCCATCTCAAGTTCATGAGTCTTGAGCATTCCATAAATTTCATCAAGAGTTGTTTCATCAAGATTGTAATTGTCTCTTATTGTTGTTGCCTTCAAATCCCAACATTCAGGAAGAGCTAACAGGAATTTAAGGTTTGAATCTTCAAGATCATACTCCTTGTTAACCAGTGACAGATCATTCCAGAGTTTGATAAATCTATCATATAAATCAATCAATGATTCATTAGTCTTTGAGTCAAAGTGTTCATACTCTTGAGTGAGTATTGTCTTCCTTTTTTTTAATCGTATCAGTTCCCTGACACCTTGTTTCCAGAGCATCCCATATCGCTTTAGCAGTCTTGCAGTTAATTACCCTGTTAGACATTACATTATCAATGGCACTATGCAGTAAGTGTCGTACCTTAGCATCCTTAGCAATTGATGCGATATCTTCAGCAGTATAATCACTCTTTTCCTTTGGTACGGTTTTTGCTGCTTCACCTGCAACTGCAACAACGAGCTTGGTTGGTTTGTAAGGTCCTTCCTTGATTCTATCAAGATATTCTGGATATGTAGCTTCCAGAAACATGGTCATCCTCACCTTCCATTTGGCATATTCAGATGGTCTCAGTATCGGAACTCTGATGGTTTCATACCGACTTTGGATTTGTGTCTTTGGAGGTTCTTCAGTTTTGGTAGGCTTAGTTGGAGTTTTTGTGTCAGACATGATTGTGTTTGGATCTTTACCTGTATGTGCATTAACAGATAAGCTCTGATACCACTTGTTAGGTCACACACACTATAGAGGGGGTGAATATAGTGTAAAATACAATTAAATTGAACTTTAATATCTTAAGTAACAGAAAACAAACTTTATTGAAACAATAAACTCTGTTACAGTATGGAACTGTTACCTCTCAGTGATGAACAAATATCACGAGAGCTGTTAGGGTTACAATGAATAATCTTCTTGAATATGATAACACTTATAATGTAAACCCTATATCTGTGTTTATATACTACACAATTACAAGATAATCGCTAATTGATATGGAATATAATTCTGCTTCCTAAAATATATCAATCAGATATCTTTTCTTCCAAGTATTCCATTCTTCACGGAACTCCTTCTTCATGCACATCTCTTCTTATGTTTATCTCGATCTTCTTTCCTTTAATCAGTTACTGTCCTTATCTGATCATCCTTCAGCACTTAAGTTCTGATATCCAACTTCTGATGATTATCTCCTGATAATATAAGTACTGATATCCTTAAGTCCTGACTTCCAGTATAAGTACTGATTCCCAGTTAAGTACTGATTTGTCCTGTTAAGTAAGATCTGCAAACTAAACATAAATCATATTAGCCATGATATTATCAAATATATCTAACATTGGCCTCTTCTGTGAGCTAGACTATGAAATGCGTGGCCACGCTCAAATGTTGATTTGATATGATAGTCTACTCATTGATCAAGGAAACTTGGATTAAACTATGATGAGGATGACACATTACATGCCTTTAGTTTAATCTATAATATTTGGTTAAAGGGATTATATTACATTGTACATTATTCACAAAAGGTTTAATCGATCACCGATTCAATTATTATTACTTGGATAGCAATGATGTATTATTAGATGCCGCCCATTGTTTACGATTTTAAATTAGATTTAAAATTCGTTACCAACGTAATAATACCCTATAGGGTCACACACTAAGAATGTTCGAAGGATTATTTAATTTAAAATGGATTTAAATTATATTAAAGTAATTCGAATTATTTATGATATTAATTAAGTATGACTTAATTAATTAGATAAATATCGATATTCGAATTTACTAATATTAATTATGAAATTTATTTGTTAAATAATTAAATGAGACTTAATTATAATACAAATAGGAATTTCGAATTAATAATAATTCCTAATTAGTTGAGAGTTAAAATTCTTATTATACTCTCTATATAATATCTCTTGTGTGGCTGATTTTTCGATATGCAAGACTTTTATTAAAACCCTAGCCACCAAGAGAGAAGATGGAGAGAGCAAGAAGAAACGGGTTTGTGCTAGTACACATCCAATCCTTGAGTTCAAGCATTCGTGTGGATACCGATAGAGCGTAGACCGTGAGAGCGGGATGTGTGGTGTTTGAACAAGCTTTGGATCTCCATTATTCAACCAATTGGTAAAGCTTCTTAAGGTAAACAATCTGATCTATGAATTAAATATACATTTTTCACATGGATCCTGCGGTAGGTTTCGAAAATTCTGATTATTTACGTTTTTAATTACTGTTTCCGTTGCGTTTATATGCTCGAAACCCATCAGAATGAACCTCCTAGAGCTAGAGTTTCTGACATGTCTGTGAAGGATGCTATTATGGACACGGATATTGTGGCAGGTACGCTTACTGTGAATTCTTTATGTGCAAAAGTGCTTGTAGATTTGGGAGCAACTCGATCATTTATTTCTCAAGATTTTGTTGATAAGTTGAATTATCCAATTGAATTACTAAGTGAGATTATGACGGTAGAATTAGCAAATCAGGAGCGTGTATCTATTAACCAAGTGTATACGAACTATGAGATTGAGATTTCTAGCAATAAGTTTGATGCTGACTTGATACCATTTAAGTTAAGAGAGTTTGACGTTATTTTAGGAATGGACTGGCTATCTAAGCACGATGCTCAAATAGACTGTCGTAATAAGAAGGTAATCTTGAATACGACGGACGAGAAAGTGGTGACATTTAAAGGTCAGAAGCAAACGAAGAAGTTTTTAATGATGATTCAAGTTAAGAAGTTACTACGACAGGGATGCGAGCATTTCATTGCTTATGTGATTGATAAAATTCAGGAACCATCAAAACTGGAAGACATTCCTGTGGTAAATGAATTTCCAGACATGTTTCCAGAAGAATTACCAGGACTTCCTCCAGATAGACAAATTGAATTTGCGATCGACTTAGCACCTGGAACGAAACCAGTATCTAACGCCCCATACAGAATGGCGCCGGTTGAAATGAAGGAATTGGCAAAGCAACTACAAGAATTATTGGAAAAGGGAGTAATTAGACCCAGTGTATCCCCATGGGGTGCACCAGTATTATTTGTTAAGAAGAAGGACGGAAGCATGAGGTTATGCATCGACTATCGAGAACTCAATAAGCTTACGATCAAGAATAAGTATCCATTACGTTGAATCGACGATTTGTTTGATCAACTGAAAGGAGCCAAGTACTTCGCTAAAATTGATTTGAGATCCGGCTATCACCAGTTGAAGGTTAAACCTGAAGATATACTAAAGACAGCTTTCAGAATAAGGTACGGTCATTATGAATTCTTCGTGATGTCTTTTGGATTGATCAAAGCCCCAGCAGCATTTATGGACTTGATGAACAGAATTTTTAAGGAATATTTGGACAAGTTTGTCATTGTGTTTATTGATGATATTTTGATCTACTCAAAGTCAACGGAAGAACATGCGGAGCATCTAAGGATATCTTTGGAAATTTTGAGAAAGAAGAAGTTGTATGCCAAATTCTCAAAGTGCGAATTTTGGTTACATGAAGTTCAGTTTAGTAATGAAGGAATCAAAGTGGATCAAGCAAAGATTGAAGCTGTTATGAATTGGGAAAAGCCAAAAACACCAACAGAAGGAAGAAGTTTCTCAGGACTGACAGGATATTATCGAAGATTTATTCAAGATTTCTCGAAGATTGCGACACCTTTGATGAAGCTTACCAGGAAAATTAAGAAGTTTGTCTGGAACGAGAAATGCGAAAAAAGTTTTCAAGAATTAAAGAAGAGATTAATCACGGCACCTGTTTTGTCTCTTCCAGATGATCAAGGAAATTTTGTAATCTATAGTGATGCTTCTCATAAGGGATTAGGTTATGTTTTGATGCAACATGAAGTTATTGCATATGCGTCTAGACAACTGAAACCTCATGAGCAAAAGTATCCTACTCATGACTTGGAACTAGCAGCAATAGTATTTGCCCTGAAGATTTGGAGACATTATCTATATGGAGAAAGATGTGAGATTTATACGGATCATAAAAGTTTGAAGTACATATTCACGCAAAAGGAACTCAACATGAGATAGAGAAGATGGTTGGAGCTGATCAAGGACTATGATTGCACTATTAACTATCATCCAGGAAAAGCAAACGTAGTAGCAGATTCATTAAGCAGAAAGGAAAGATTGAATGTGTTAACAGTACCAAAAGAGTTATACGAGGAATTTCAGAATTTGGAATTGGAAGTCAGAATTTGCAAGCCTAATGAAGCAAATATGTATAATATAACTTTTCAGCCAGAATTGCTAGAAAAGATAAAGAAATGTTAAGAGGAAATAATGGATCAAGATATTAATCGTTTAGTAGGAAAAGAGTTATGCACTCAAAAGGATGACCAAGGTATTCTCAGATTTTCTTCCAGAATTTGGATTCCACCAGTAGCAGAGTTGAAGAATGAAATTCTACAGGAAGCTCACAATTCAAAGTATTTAATCCATCTAGGAAGTACCAAGATGTACAAAGATTTAAAGGAGAATTATTGGTGGCCATACATGAAAATAGAAATTGCAGAATGGGTTAGTAAATGTTACACATGTCAAAGAGTTAAAGCAGAACACCAGAGACCGAGTGGATTATTACAACCGTTAGAGATTCCATAGTGGAAATGGGAGCACATTGCTATGGATTTTATAGTCGGACTACCAAGGACGAAAGTGAACCACGACGCTATTTAGGTTATAGTGGATAGACTAACCAAATCAGCTCACTTCTTGCCTATTAATGAAAGATTCTTGTTGGACAAATTGGTTCACATATATTTGAAGGAAATAGTAGTCCGTCATGGAGTCCCCGTGTCTATTGTATCTGATCGAGATCCAAGATTCAATTCAAGATTTTGGAAAAGTTTTCAAGAATGTTTGGGAACTAAATTGAACATGAGTACAGCTTATCATCCGCAGACGGACGACCAAAGTGAGAGAACAATTCAAACAATTGAGGATATGTTACGTGTTTGTGCCATTGATTTCAAAGCAAATTGGGATGAGTATTTACCCTTAGTGGAATTTGCTTACAATAACAGTTATTATGCCAGTATTGGAATGCCTCCCTATGAAGCTCTTTATTGACGTAAATGTCGATCACCAGTATATTGGGACAAAGTCGGAGAATGTAAGATACTTGGACCCGAATTGGTGCAGCAGACAAAGGAAGTTGTTGAAGTTATTCTGGAAAAGATTAATTGCAGCACAGGATCGTCAAAGAAAATATGCAGATTAGTCCAGAAAGGATATGGAATTCAAAGAAGGAGATCTAGTGTTGCTGAAGGTGTCACCATGGAAAGGATTGTCTAAGTTTGGAAAAAAAGGAAAGTTGAGTCCTAGATACGTTGGACCTTTTGAAATTCTGAAACGTGTCGGTAAGGTAGCTTACGAGTTGGCATTACCTTCGCACATGAAACATATTCATAATGTCTTTCACATATCGATGCTTAAAATGTATAATCCAGATTCTAGGCATGTAATCGAGTATGAGCCAATAGAACTTCAGGCAGATTTATCTTATGTAAAATCCAATAGAGATTCTAGAAAGGAAAAAGAAGGTATTGAGAAATAAAGTTGTAAATTTAGCAAGAGTAATGTGGAGGAACCCAAAGGTTGAAGAGTCAACCTGGGAGCTAGAAAGAGATATGCGAGAAAAGTACCCTCGGTTGTTTATTTAGGAGATTCCGAGGACAGAATCCTTTTAAGGGGGAAGGATGTAATATCCGGGATATAGCATGTAATTATTTTTATCAATAAATAATTATTGTGTGATTATTATGTGAATTATCTGAAGATTGATAATAATAATCGGAAGTTTATATATGATAAGATATGAGTATGTTAATTTTATTATGTCCAGAATAAAATATAGATAATTGTGATATTTTTCTGGTAATTTTTGGATCGTTATATGATTTTATAAAGATTTATAGATTTAATAATTATTTTTGGAATAATTACAAAACTGTTTTATAAAACCGGGAATCGTCCAACTATAACCGTTTTTACGTTTTTAAAACCCGAAACTCTTCGGAAAACTCCTTTCGAACCTAATCTGATCATTCTAAACATTTTCCGTGTTTTAACTTTTTCAATCCGAATTACGGTTTGACCCATACGCGTCCCGACGCAAAATTTTCGATATGATAATCATTTTGATAGATCAACAAAACCCGTATTCTCGAAAGACGGGATAATATTACATTATTTTTGTAGAAAGTGTTTTATAAGAAGTCCGATTTGGATAATTATCCAATACGGGTATCAAATTAGATCGTTTTGAAGTTACTTAGCGGCTAAGTAACTTATTTTTTGATCCAACACGATCCAACGGGTATTAATATTCTATAAATATAAATAGCCCTTTTCTTATTTTATTTTATTTGTAATCATAATCGATCAGTAAAAACCGATGAATTACAGAGAAAAACACGTCAAATCGTCGCGTTCTTGAGAATCAAAACCAAAAACAAAAGCGTTTTCGAACTCGGAATCAAGCGTGCCATATACTGAATCGAAACTTTCAAAAAGTTCTTTCATAATCAAGTATCCATTTCAGTGCAGAAATCAAGGTGATTTTCTTATTTATTTATTTTAATTCGAATTAATTAAAGATTGATCTATGAAATTTTTATTTTGAAGTTGTTGATATGATTTGATGATTGCATTTTATAGATAATTTTATCCTGGTCATTTTGGTATATTATATGTTGAATTTGGAGTTCAATAACATATAGAAAATTGAGTTTGATTCTCGAAATATTAAAATTAGGGTTATGTGTTTGAATGTTCTTAATTGGAAATTAGGCGTTTCTTTGTTAAGGGTTATTAGTTAAAATTGATTGCATGATTGAGTAGATCGTTTAACAACGAACTGAATGGTGTAATCGAAATCAACGAACGATTCCCGGAAGGCATTCATCGGAAAATGGATTGTAGTGGCGGCGGGATTTTCCGGTTAAAAATTCGATCAACTCAGGGGTTGTTTGATAATTTTGTTACTGCAGATACGTTTCTGGGCACAAGAGGATTAATTCTTGTTAATCTGGCATGCTTCTGGACTGTTATTCATTTGGCCGGAAAAGCTCCAGTCGCCATTAATGGCGACTGGCAGGGAGCGACGGCGGGACGATGGGGAAAACGGTAAAATTACCGTTTGCACCCCCCCCCCCCGTTTCCAAATTCTGCAAAACTGGTACTATTGTTTTTAAAACTTATAAAAATTGATAGGGAATAAATAAACCCTGATTGCGTGGTTAATATTGTATTAATTACACATGATTTGGGCTGCATAGCCCAATAAGAAGATGTATGATATTCAGACCAAAAAGGTTAACACATTGATCAGGCCTGATGGACCAGATCAGGCCTGATGGAACAAAGAACGCCCAAAACCCTGATTATTAATTAATTTCGTAATTAATTAATAAGAGGAAAATCAGCTATTAAGAAGAGTCCCAATAAGGACATAAATCCTTGTAGATTGGCCTCCAAGGAACCTCATAAGATAAGGAATCAGCTTCCTACTTCCTAGGACTCTAAAGTCTATTCTAATTCAGAGACTTAACTACCATGTCTCCTATGCCAAGTCCAATTCAAGGACTCCCAGCATTTATATAAGGGGCCTCACCCCACAGATCAGAACTACGTTTTTTGGCTTGATTCTCTAATTCACAGAGATACGTAGGCATCTCGTAAAGGCAGAGTTAAGCTACGAAACACGAGAGCAGCCATTAAAAGCCTTGAGCTCCCGAACCTTAGTAATCAATACAGCAAATAATAACCTTAGTTTTTTATCCATAACAAAAATGGATTTATGTTTATAAAAGTTATAAAAATGATATTTTGTTATTTTAAAAATCAGAAAAATGTTTATTTAATTATTTTAAATTCAGAAAATTATTTTTAATTATTTGTTTATTTAAAAATAAATCTGATATATTTTATTAATTAATTTTAATTATTTTAATTAATCGATTAATTTAATATTAATTAATTAATTAATTTAATATTAATTAATTAATTAATTTAATTAATTATTCATTTATTTTAATTAATTTATTATTTAGATTTAATTATTTATTTTGATTTAAAAATTCGGAAAAATAGTTTCGAGCTTTAATATATTATTTTAAATTATTTGTAAGGCTCAATATCTATTATTAAATGATTTTAAAGTCAGATTCGGGTGTTCGAACCCTGTTATTTAATTATAAATTGATTTAGAGACCCGTTTTAATTCCGAAAAATGTTCAAAAATTCGTAGTAAATACCTGGAAAATTATTTTAACCACGAATCTTCTTTAATTAATCATTTTGATTAAATATCTTATGTGCTACGTGTTATATGTGATCTGATTAATATATAATATAAGTGTATATGCATTGTTTGACTATTTTATCGTAACTTTCAATCCGTATGTCGGATTTGGGTGAAACGATGGGTAGATAGAAGCTTGTAACGAATAGAACGAGATGAGAATAAGTATTGATAAATACATATGATGTATGACAGATGAAGCGAGACGTAGAAAGGGAAAACAGGTGGTCAGTGAGTGAGAACCAATTGACGAGTGCAAGTAAAGTAAAAGCGGATTGATAAGGCAAGTATCCCTGAACTTTCTTGTAATATAATTGCAAGTATTTTTGAACTCTCTTCATTATGTTGCAATTATTTCAAATAGTTCTTATTATATATTATAAGTACCTTGAAGTACTTAACCCTAAACCCTGATTCTTATTAATCTTGAGCCATAAGCCTTATTCTTCGTGAACCATTGATTGTTGAATTCTCAGATACGAACCACACACATATGATACTACTCCACAAATACATATATACCACATACTGATTCTTGATATGGAATTGCTTAACATACGAACCTTTATGCCTTGTATAACAGAAGACCAATCCTTGCAACCCTTGAACCCTTGGTCTTCTACTTTCTGATTCTTTCCTTGATTGAAAGTCAATCTTTATGATTTCCTTGTTATACCTTTATGATATGATGAATCACCTTATGCTTCGAGATAAATATTTTTTATGATTCAGCTTATTGATTTACATTGTTTATCATATTGTTATTCTAGAACTGGATAATTTTTTTAAAATATGAACCAGATTCGTGGTCAGACCAGATTCGTGGTCATAATAGGCCAATGTGTGCCTTGGATCCAGTATATAGAGCAAAGCTGGGAGCCTTGCTCGGGGTTAGTGCGTGACTGATCAGCAGCCTAACCTTGGTTTTTAAAATGAAAGTGAATATCCAATTCTAATTGTTAGGCAAAAAGCATGCGCTAATAATTCACGCAAGTATACGCGTTCGCAAGTAATATAGAATAATTTCTAGTTCATTCCCATAAAGACTCTGACTAATTATGTTCAATTAACACTTACTCACCAATGTATGATTACTTCTTAATGTCAAGACTGTTAGTGTATACTGAAAATATTTATTTGAAGTATGTACATTTATTTCTGGCCAGTTTATTTGAGAATCATTTGAATGTTTACATGTTGTCTAATATTATATATTGTGAACAATCTAGTATCAAATGGGATTCAAAATATTAGATTGTTAAATACGGTTTTATAATATAATAAGGTTCACAACACATGTGGTGTTGGACAATCCACTGGTATGGCTGTAGTATTATTTAGATTAGTTTATATTGACTAATAAATAATACTAGTATACTTTGTGTATATTGAACAAGATCAAATTTAGAATTGTTCCCTTAATACTGATTAAGAAGGAGAACTAAGATTCTATGTTATTATTAATGCTTAGGTTCTTAATCCGGAAATAGTAATTGACACGTGTATATTATTTACATGCTTTGATTTATATATGAAATAATTCTTTTGAATTATATCATTATATTTTGGGTGATGGAATTATATACATGGTGGATATTATTTATTGAAGGAATCTATGTCCTGATAATATTCGGGTTAATGATGTCCCCTTGAAAGCTCAAAAAGATTTAATTATGTGAAACCCTGCAGGTGGAATTTATTCTGGCATAATTAAATAAAGGTTGAGTGGATGATCAAGGATAAAAGATATTAATTAAATAAATTATCAGTAATTTATTTAATTAATGGACATATGATATTTTAAACATGGGGAATTTAATAAGCAAATAATATTGGAACCGAATTAATTAAATTACGGTATTAGGAAAGGTAGTGCAAATATTAATTCTTTAATGGATTGAATTAATATTTAATTACATTGGGCTAGGCTCAAGATGTAATTAGAAGGCCCAACCTAATTATCCATGGTCCCTATTATAGCCTATATATATTCTTATTCTCTTCTTGCTTGAGATTGTGTGAAAACATATTGTAGCCACCAAGGAGCAAGAAGAGAAGATAACTTGAGAAGACGGAGGCCACACTTTGCTCATGGGAATTTGGGAATACAATAGAAGAGCGTGAAATCAACCATTAACAAGGTAATCCTCTTTTCGTAATCTTTATCGTAAAACGTAGTAACACCCTAAGTCCGTGGTTCCCAACAATTGGTATCAAGAGCCTGGTAATGGGTTCTACGTTTTATGATATAATGTCCATGTCGTAATTATATATGCATGTATATAGTGTTTTGCTTGTATTGGTTTTGATACAGGTTGTTAATCCACTATTATGGCCATGTATATTTTAATTATGTGTTTGGATCCCACGTGGTTTAATCATGGTTAATTTTTATTTTGGTTTCCACGTGGTTTAATCGTGGTTGTAATTTACACGAGGGTTGATCGTGTTAGAATAGATTTTACAAAATTAGTTTTGTATTAAATCTATTTTTTTTGTAATTGTTCCGGGTATTTTGTAATAGTTATGTGCGATCGGAAATCAATTCCGGTAGTTTTTTATTCCGTTGTGCGATTACAAGGGGCTGCTGCGGCAGCTGGGGCTGCTGCGGCAGCTGGGGCTGCTGCGGCAGCTGGGGCTGCTGCGGCAGCTGGGGCTGCTGCGGCAGCTGGGGCTGCTGCGGCAGCTGGGGCTGCTGCGGCAGCTGGGGCTGCTGGGGCTGCTGTGGCAACCGGGGCTGCTGCGGCTGCTGGGGGCGTCGGGGCGCGCTTGGGGCAGATTTTTTTTGAGAGCTGGATTTTTTTTTCAAGGGCCATAATAGTGGAAAATTTATTTTAATTTTTTCCATTAAATTTTAATCATTGCTTTAATTTATTGATTATGTGTGTCGTTAATTATGTGTGTAATTATTTTAAAATTGCATGTTTAACTTAATTAGGACGACATGGACATAAATTTTATTTATTGCTTTAATTAAATGTTATATGTTGCTAAAATTATGTGTGTATTTTGAATGCATGTTTAGACATAATTATAACAACATAGGGCCCCATTTAATTTTAAAATTCCTCAATTTTAATAAAAAAAATTTCTAAGTGGGAGAGGGAATTAATATGAAATTAAATCCCATGGTCTCCATTATTGGTTGTAGGTAATTTAACAGAAAGACGAATATAAATTATATATACGTCACCCATCGTGGCATGTAATTTATGGTGTCTAGAATGTTATAGAAATTACTAGAACAAACTTCTTAAATTAATAAATTTTGAAAGGAATAAATACAGATTTTCTTTATTTCTGATTTGGGGCGATTTTGTCAAAAACTGGTTCATCGAACTTGTAAGGCTGTGGGTTTTAAGCGAGACCGATGTGACTCCTCCACTACCTGAAAATCAAACCATTGGTGAATATTGAATTGAAGTATTCTATTCAAGGAAAAATTACGAATATTGGAAGGTATACACGCCACCCATCGTGGCGTACCAAGTTCCATGGATTTTGAATAATTTAAGATTTGATGATGGTATACACTTAGCTATGAAAAATAATATAGTCCACCCCAACGTGGCATATTGTTTAGTAATAGGACCGAAGTAATATTTAAACAAAATTAGGTGGTATACATGTCACACATCGTGGCGTACCAGAAGCTTATGGTGTTTAGATGTTAGTGCATTAAATTTTAATAATTTAGATCTTAATAATTAATGCACCCTTATTTATGTGATGTTTTTATGCATGATTCTCAGGATAAAATGGGCTTTAATCCACTATTCACCATACTTAAGGATAACAAACTTACCAGACCTAACTATATTGAATGGAAACGAAATTTGGACATTGTGTTGACTGCTGAGGGGTACAAGTTTTGCACTTATGAACCCAAGCCTGAACAGCCTGTTGCTGATGCTCCTGAAGATGAGAAAGAGTATTATAAACGGTGGATTAAGGCTGATGAGATGTCGCGATGTTACATTCTGGCAGCAATGTCGGGTGTTTTGCAGCATTAGTATCAGTCTATGGCCACTGCTTCGGATATGCTCTTTAATCTCAAGGAACTTTTTGGAGATCAGAATAGGGCTGCTAGGCAAGTAGCCATGAAGGCTTTAATTAACACTCAGATTGCTGAAGGCACACCTGTAAGGGATCATGTTCTCAAGATGATGTCGCATCTGAATGAGATAGAGATCCTTGGTGCTGAACTTGACGGGGAAACCCAGATCGACATTATCCTTATGAGCTTGTCCAAGAGTTTTGAGCAGTTCCGCTTGAATTACAACATGAACAAGAGGCAGTATAGTCTCGCGGAACTGCTGACAGAACTTCAGGCAGCTAAAGGATTATTTCGGCAGAGTGTTCAAGTGAATGTGGCTGAGAAAGGTTCTTCCTCTAAGCCGAAAGGTATTAAGAAGAAGAAAAAGGCTCAGACACAGAAAGCTGTGAAGGCAGTGGGAGTTCAGGGTGGTGTGAAAAAGCCTAAGGGAAAGTGCTTCAGATGCAAACAGTCAGGTCACCGGAAACAGGATTGTCCTCTTCCTAAGAAGACAAACAATACTGGTATGTCTCTTTCTCTAGTTACAGAAACATTTATAGCGACTATATCTACGAGCACTTGGTGTGTAGATACAGGAGCCACTGATCATGTTTGTAATTCTATGCAGGGGTTCCAACTATCCAGAATGCTTAGAGATGGTGAGATATACGTGTTCATGGGAGATGCTACGAAAGTAGTAGTAGTTGCAGTAGGAGTTATTCATTTATCTTTTGGTTCTGATAGGATTTTGGTTTTGAACAATTGTCTTTATGTACCTTCTTTTAGAATGAATTTAATTTCGGTTTCTAAACTTGCTTTGGATGGTTATAATGAATAAACAAATTATATGTTCTGGTACATTGCAAGAAAATTTGTATATAATTAATCCTAGTCAACCTGCACTGCAACTGCAATTTAGGGAATTGAACAACACATCTTCTAACTTTACTAAAAAAAAGGAACCTTCTAGTTTGAACCAAACATATCTTTGGTACTTGAGATTATGTCATATTAACTTGAGGAGGATTCAAAGACTGGTAGTAGACGGGCCTTTAAGCTCATTGGCAGTGGAGCCATTTCCAGTTTGTGAATCCTGCTTGGAAGGTAAAATGACTAATAGGCCTTTCAAGGCAAAAGGGAATAGAGCCAAACAACTGTTAAAATTGGTTCACTCTGATTTATGTGGACCCATGAATATCCAAGCAAGAGGTGGTTATGAATATTTCGTCACTTTCATTAATGATTATTCTAGATATGGGTACGTTTATTTGTTGCCCCATAAGTCTGAGTGCTTTGATAAGTTCAAAGAGTACAAAGCTAAAACGGAGAAGCGACTTAATAAAAGTATCAAGTCACTACGATCAGATCATGGTGGCGAATACTTGCTTGGAGGATTTAGGGAATATTTATCAGAAAATGGGATAGAATCCCAGTTAACTGCACCAGGCACACCCCAGCAGAACGGTGTAGCAGAGAGAAGGAACCGGACTCTTTTAGAGAGTGTTAGATCGATGATGAGTTATTCGGATTTACCCAAGTCGTTTTGGGGACATGCCTTAGAAACAGCAGCTTATCTTCTGAACTTAGTACCTTCTAAGTCGGTTCCTAAAACCCCCTTAGAATTGTGGACCGGGGATAAACCGAGTCTAAGACATATTCGAATATGGGGTTGTCCAGCACATGTGCTGAACAAGAACGCGACTAAGTTAGAATCTCGTACAGAAGTAAGGTTGTTTGTAGGCTACCCCATGGGAACGAAAGGATATTTATTTATAGTCCGAAGAATCGGGATGTCATTGTTAGCACCAATGCAAGATTCTTAGAGGAGGAATATATAATAAATCACAAACCCATGAGTAGTGTCGTTTTAGAGGAACTAGTGGGAGGGACAAATAATACCCATGAAGCTGTAGTACAAGTAGAACAACCACAACATAATGTACAACCTGTCACTAGTACCGCACCAGTGCCTCGTCGTAGTGGGAGGGTTGTTCAACAGCCTGATAGATTCATGTTTTTGGGAGAGTCTTCAGACTTGATCTCTGGTGAACATGATGATGATCCCCGTACATACGAAGAGGCAGCACAAGACAAAGATGCAGATCTTTGGCAAAAGGCGATGGAATTTGAGATAGAATCAATGTATTCTAATCAGGTCTGGGAGCTCGTGGAACCACCCAATGGTATAAAACCTATTGGATGTAAGTGGATCTACAAGAAAAAGAGGGGATTAGATAAAAAGGTGAAAGCCTGGAAAGCAAGACTTGTTGCGAAAGGGTATACTCAGAAAGAAGGTATCGATTATGAGGAAAACTTTTCACCGGTAGTCATGCTTAAGTCAATCCGTATTCTTTTATCTATAGCAGCTCATCTCGATTATGAGATTTGGCAAATGGATGTTAAGATAACTTTTCTTAATGGAAGTCTTGAAAAAACCATCTATATGCAGCAACCAAAAGGATTCATTAAAGAAGGCCAGGAGCATCTGGTATGTAAGCTTAAGAGGTCTATTTATGGACTTAAACAAGCTTCTAGAGACTGGAATATTCATTTTGATCAGGCAGTCCAGTCATATGGATTTGATCAAAGTCCAAGCGAATCGTGCGTGTATAAGAGAAGTGAAGGTAATGTAGTGGTTTTTCTAGTACTGTATGTAGATGACATTTTACTCATTAGAAACAATGTTGAGATGTTGTCATCAGTAAAGGCATGGTTGTTCAAACAATTTGACATGAAGGACTTAGGTGAAGCGGCATACATCCTTGGGATCAAAGTTATAAGGGATCGCAAGAAAAGGATGTTGGCTTTATCTCAAGAGCCCTACATTGATAAAGTATTAGCTCGTTTTAACATGCAGAACTCCAAGAAAGGTTTTCTATCTTTTAAGCATGGAGTTGCTCTATCTAAGAAGCAGTGTCCTTCGACACCTAAGGATATAGAGAGCATGAAAGCAGTTCCTTATGCTTCAGCATGTGGAAGCTTAATGTATGCTATGTTATGTACGAGGCCTGACATCTGCTTTGCTGTAGGCATGGTTAGTAGATATCAGTCGAACCCAGGTCAGGAACATTGGAGTGCAGTAAAAACTATACTCAAGTACCTGAGAAGGACTAAGGAGTATATGTTAATTTACAAGGCCTCAGATCTATTTCCTTTGGGATATACTGATTCAGATCTCCAATTAGATAGGGATAAGAGGAAATCAACCTCGGGATATGTTTTTACTTTGGGAGGTGGAGCCGTTATATGGAGGAGTGTAAAGCAGAAATGCATTGCAGACTCCACCATGGAGGCCGAGTACGTGGCGGCCTCTTAGGCTGCCAAGGAGGCTGTATGGTTGGACACATAGATTTTTATATAATAGTGGATTAAATAAACACTGATATACACATAGAATATTTTGAGTATAAGTGGGAGATTGTTAGTGTATACTGAAAATATTTATTTGAAGTATGTACATTTATTTCTGGCCAGTTTATTTGAGAATCATTTGAATGTTTACATGTTGTCTAATATTATATATTGTGAACAATCTAGTATCAAATGGGATACAGAATATTAGATTGTTAAATACGGTTATATAATATAATAAGGTTCACAGCACAGGTGGTGTTGGACAATCCACTGGTATGGCTGTAGTATTATTTAGATTAGTTTATATTGACTAATAAATAATACTAGTATACATTGTGTATATTGAACATGATCAAATTTAGAATTGTTCCCTTAATACTGATTAAGAAGGAGAACTAAGATTCTATGTTATTATTAATGCTTAGGTTCTTAATCCGGAAATAGTAATTGACACGTGTATATTATTTACATGCTTTGATTTATATATGAAATAATTCTTTTGAATTATATCATTATATTTTGGGTGATGGAATTATATACATGGTGGATATTATTTATTGAAGGAATCCATGTCCTGATAATATTCGGGTTAATGATGTCCCCTTGAAAGCTCAAAAAGATTTAATTATGTGAAACCCTGCAGGTGGAATTTATTCTGGCATAATTAAATAAAGGTTGAGTGGATGATCAAGGATAAAAGATATTAATTAAATAAATTATCAGTAATTTATTTAATTAATGGACATATGATATTTTAAACATGGGGAATTTAATAAGCAAATAATATTGGAACCGAATTAATTAAATTACGGTATTAGGAAAGGTAGTGCAAATATTAATTCTTTAGTGGATTGAATTAATATTTAATTACATTGGGCTAGGCTCAAGATGTAATTAGAAGGCCCAACCTAATTATCCATGGTCCCTATTGTAGCCTATATATATTCTTATTCTCTTCTTGCTTGGGATTGTGTGAAAACATATTGTAGCCACCAAGGAGCAAGAATAGAGGATAACTTGAGAAGATGGAGGCCACACTTCGCTCAAGGGAATTTGGGAATACAATAGAAGAGCGTGGAATCAACCATTAACAAGGTAATCCTCTTTTCGTATTCTTTATCGTAAAACGTAGTAACACCCTAAGTCTGTGGTTCCCAACAAAGAAAACAACACTTAAGGTTGATTAACTAATTATTAACTATGATTAACTACGAGAATAAAACACTTAAATTAACACTTGAATTAACAATATTAAACACACATGAGATCATAACTTCATTACTACTTCAATCAATAGTTATTGTTATTACCCTTAGCATGTAACGGTGATGATATTAATCGAACAACACGAAACTGATAAAAGCCAACTTTCGTTGCACAAATACCATTCTACCAAGCATCCACAATTAAGATAGAAGTTGAATAGGCATAAATTATGTTGAGACCCTATATGTCTACAGAATTTGACAACATAATGATTTAAGCGCAAGTTATTCATTATGATTACACAGGGCAAGTAAAAAAGTTAGAGTTACACACTAATCATGCATACAATACATGAACCTATGCTAGCATGGCAAGTTCTAAATCTCAAGATTCACTGTCGCTTCACAAGAAATTAACAGGCTATCTTATATGTCCGCGACATACATAAGACGAATAAGCACAACCTATGCTAGATATCATATAATTATCACATACCAAGGTATTAAACAATTAACTAAAGAAATCCATAGTAAATCCGCTACGACCCCAAGATCACGATTAGCCCATGATAGAACTCATCGTCACCATGGGTTCATATGAAAACATGATAATCACACAACGATATAAACTAATAAAAATACTTATTAAAACCAGAGTACGTCACAAGAGTATTAAGGTTCAAAGTAAAAAAAACTAGCATCCACTGTTACAACAAATAAAAGAATCACAAGATAACGTATGCTTCCTCTTCTTCATTGTGGTGTGCTAAAACAGTCTTCTTAATCTTCTCTCCTTGCTCCTTGCTTGTTACTTGTTGATTGCTTTTCTGTGAAACGTCCCTCAAGTAGGTTTATATAAGGGTCCACAAGAAACAGCGTCGTCAGAATCCCAATAGAACTCTAATTAGAAAATCCAGATTCTAAAAATACGACCCCAGGCGGCCGCCTCAGTTCCCAGGCGGCCGCCTGCATCTCTAGGAGGTCGCCTCACATCACAGGCGGGCGCCTGCATTGCTTCTGGAAAAATCCACTTTCTGCTCCTGATTTTGCTGAATTCTTCGCACAACTCCCCGCAACTGGTTCCAAGTACTTCCCTTGGCTTATTATGATGAAATCTCCCTAATTATGCAAGTTATACCCTGAAATGCAAAGACACTAGAAAAATGCATCAAATACACAAAATACTTGATTTCAAGACATCAATTCAAGCCATTATAAGACATTATAAGTGGTATAAAATGCCACTTATCACACCCCCAAACTTAAATCGATGCTTGTCCTCAAGCGTCACAGACTCAAAAATAAAATAAAAACATGTATGAATGCAATCTACATGAAATGTAGCGATCCCCGTCGCAATGACTAAACCAACCAATACATGACATCTCAACAAATGTAATTAGGTGACTAAAGATCAATCAAATCACGCAAGCTAACATACAACTAGAAACATGGTGTGTACGAATGCTTAACAGATATGCTTCGAAACTAGATCAATTATCATAACTCAATTATCTTCAAGGCAATCACAAGATTATACGAAGAATATATTCTAGACACAAAATGACTTATAACACTTCAAGATCGCTGGAGCTTATTACGGAATCATGCTTTTATTCAACACAATAAACAAATGCTTATTTGATCGTGTAATGAGTGAGGTCCACAAAAGACTTATGCAATGGCAGCCATTTAGCGAGTGTTAGGTTAGCGGATCCCAGACTATAAAAGCCTTAGGTCACTAGGCACAAAGTCCCCTAAGAACTTAATAACTCGAATACCAAAGAGCTCACTCGTGATCAATTATGCATTAAACCATATTTTCTTTTCTTTTCTTCTTTTCTTTTTTTCTGAGCAAGTGCGTTTCGCTCCATCTTGCTCAACCCTAGACTACTCGCATATAATACGAGCCGGCTACTAGCCATTTGACGCCTAGCCACGACTAGCAATGAATTCCAATTTTTACTCTAATTTTATCTTTTCATGCCTTTTATCATTAAGAGCCTATCATACATTCTAAGCATAAGCAATAGATTAACCTCAAAAACCATCAAACCATGACAACAATCTAGTCCTTAAGCATACTCTAAGACTTAGTGAAATACAAGTGTTTCTAGCATGCATGTCAACCTAACAAGATTCAATATCACTCTAACGCTATCACTACACTCGCATCAATATCACATATCAATTGGTAAAGCAAGACAAAAGGGATCATGGTATATGCATGCGCTATATAACATGATAAAACTATAAAATAAAAAAAAACAAAAAAAAACAAAAAAAAACTATCTATATGGCAAAAATATGCAACTATATGAACTAAACTATCATGAATATGCAACTACATGACACACACACAAATATGTTCCTTAACTACCACCCCCAAACTTAAAATCTTCATTGTCCCCAGTGAAGGTAATAGAAAGGAACACATGGTATACCTACTCAGAGAAATCATCATCATCATCACCCTCAGAGGGTGGAGTGTCAGGAGGCGGATCAGCAGAGTCCTCACCAAAAACGAGCCACTGGATGTCAGCTCCAAGGCCTCTGAAAGCAGTCCCAAATGCTAGGGTGAGCTCCTGCGCAAACCTACTCTGTGACTCATACATCGCATCCATCCTCCTGGAAAGCCTCCTGTACTGGACATCAGCCATCCCTGAACCATCACCTCCCTGGGCTCTAGAAGAACCTGCCTCGCCATGAGCCTGAGTGGGCCTAGCCATCATAGCACCATCTGCTGGACGTCCTCCTGGAAGACGATATCCCAAACCATATTCCTCGGGCTCTCCACCCATTCACTCCTGCATCGCATTCAGCATCGATGAATCAATAGGGGCGGCCGACATCTGTAGCTGCTCATAAGAAGGCCAGTAGACTCCAACTGTCTTGCACAGCTTCGTGACAACAGAGGCATAAGGGATGTTGTTATGCGTCCTCCCCCTCAAAAACTTCAAAATCCCTTGGTAGATGAACTCACCAAGGTCCACATAATACTCCTCATTCAGAATCCCCCACAACAACCTGGCTCTCTCAACTGTAACCTCATGTGCATGTGAAGAAGGCAATATATTAGCACAAATAAAGGCATTCCATGAATGGGCATACCTGTTCATCGCAATAGCCGGAAAAGAATGATACTTGTTAGATCCCGTCTTAAACTTCAACACCATGCCCGGCTGACAGAGAGTAGCAATAATCAAATCCGAGTCAAAATCCTCGGGGGTCTCCTCATTCCAATTCTCCTCCTAGGGCTTCCTTTATCGCTGCCCAATAACACGGCGAATCGCCTTGGGCTGATAATCAATAGTAAGCCCACGAACAACAGAATACCCATTCTTGTTGGCCTTGGCGTTCACATAGAACTCGTGAACAACACTCATCGGGACCGCCTTAGGTGACTCGCAAAAAGTAATCCAACCCTTCACTGCAATCATCGGCAATAACTCACCATCCCTCCCCGATGGAAAAATCCCCTTTCCTTCAGAATCGGCTTAGTCAGAAGCCTAGCATACTCCTCCTCAGCAGCCCTATCCACCAATCAGGGCCTCGCAACAGTGCCCCTTGAAGAATCAGCAGTCTGAATGGTGCTGCTGCTATCGACAGTTCGAGATCTCTTTGGGGCCATTGAAACTGAGAATAAGAGTTTGAGAGTTGTGTTTTGTGTGTAGGAAAGGGTTTGTAAGTTGAAAGTATATGGGAGTGTATATGGAGAGGTTGTGTGTATATATAGGATAGGATTAGGGTTAAAATTAGATTAGAAGTGGGGTTTGTGGTTGATTTGGAGAGAGAAATCGTGGGTAATGGGGTTGTAGTGCTGTGGAATTGTTTTTGTATTTTTCTGTTTTTTTATAAGGCTGAAAACCGAATTTTCAAAAATTTGGGTCGCAGGCGGTCGCCTGGAACTAGCAGGCGGGCGCCTGCCAGCAAGCGGCAGCCTGGAACCTGCAGGCGGGCACCTGGAAGGTTCCTGGAAAAAAAAAATTTAGCCATTTTTCAGATTTTTTTTGGGTTTTTGGATAGATTACTAAATTCTAAGGGTTCCTATGGTCTCATATCTTGGGTTGCCTCCCAAGAAGCGCTTCTTTAACGTCATTAGCTTGACGTAGAGTAGTTCGATCAAGTTGACAATAAAACGGCACTAACCACTTCCCGGTTTTCCGTATCCCCATAATAATGCTTCAATCTCTGACCATTTACTTTGAATGCTTGGTCCGGATCATTCTCAAAAATCTCCACCGCTCCATGTGGAAACACAGTTTTGACGATAAATGGTGCAGACCACCTTGATTTTAACTTTCCAGGAAAAAGTCGGAGACGTGAGTTGAATAAAAGAACTTGTTTCCCCGGCACAAATAACTTAGGAGATAACTTCCTGTCGTGCCACCTTTTTACTTTTTCCTTGTACATTTTGTTGTTCCCGTGCGCTTGAAGTTGATATTCATCAAGTTCATTTAACTGAAGCATTCGTTTCTTCCCAGCTGCATCTAGATCAAGGTTTAACTTCTTCAATGCCCAATAAGCCTTATGCTCAAGCTCCGCAGGTAAATGACATCCCTTACCATAGACAAGTTTTGTATGCTGTTCTATAAGCCCAAACAGCTTCATCGAGCTTCAAAGACCAATCTTTCCTTAACGGACAAACAAATTTCTCTAGAATGCGCTTGATCTCTCTATTAGACACTTCAGCTTGACCATTAGTTTGGGGATGATAGGCAGTAGCAATACGATGATTCACATTGTAGCGTTGGATCATAGAAGTGAACTTACGATTGCAGAAATGCAACCCCTCATCACTTAAGATAACTCGTGGCGTTCCAAACCTTGTGAATATCTGTTTATGAAGAAAACTCAACACTACCTTTGCATCATTCGTCGATAGAGCCTTGACTTCTACCCATTTTGAGACATAATCGACTGCCAGCAAGATGTACTGATTATTGCAAGACGAGATAAATGGTCCCATATAATCGATTCCCCAAACATCAAAGACCTCAACTTCAAGCATCACATTTAAAGACATCTCATCCTTTCGAGTAAGATTCCCAACTCTTTGGCAATGATTACACCTTAAAATGAACTGATGTGCATCCTTAAACAACGTAGGCCAGAAAAAAACCTGCTTGAAGAGTACGAGCTACTGTCTTTTCACCACCATAATGTCCACCATAAATTGTGGAATGACAGTCTCGTAATATCCCCTTCGTCTCACAGAATGGGATACATCTCTTGATGATCTGGTCAGCTCCTTGTCTAAACAAATATGGTTCATCCCACATATACCACTTCACCTCATACACAAACTTCTTCTTTTGAGCCGCATTCATATTAGGAGGCATTATATTGCTTACAAGATAGTTCACAATGTCTGCGAACCATGGCTCTTCCTCTTGAACTGCGAACAACTGCTCATCCGGAAAAGATTCGTTGATCAATGTCTTATCATGTGAAGTAGAATCGGGATTCTCCAATCTAGAGAGATGGTCAGCTACTTGATTTTCAGTACCTTTTCGATCCTTGATCTCTATCTCAAATTCCTGTAGCAAGACACCCAACAAATAAGTCTAGGCTTCGAATCCTTCTTTGAGACCAGATAGCGAATGGCAGCGTGATCAGTGAATACTGTCACCTTTGTCCCAAGTAGATAATATCGAAATTTTTTGAAACCAAAAACTATAGCCAAGAGCTCCTTCTCAGTAGTGGTGTAGTTCATTTGAGCTCCATTAAGCGTATTACTAGCATAGTAGACCACATGAAAGATATTATTATTGCGCTGCCTAAGAACTGCTCCCACTGCATAATCACTTGCATCACACATCATCTCAAAAGGTTCTGTCCAATCAGGTGCCGTAATAACTGGTACAGTTATTAAACTCTTCTTGAGAGTCTCGAATGCTGCCAAGCATTCATCATCAAATTTGAAAGGCACATCTTTCTCGAGCAAGTTGCACAACGACTTAGATATCTTAGAGAAGTCCTTGATGAAACGCCGATAAAAACCCGCATGACCAAGAAAACTATAGATTGCTTTAACAGAGATAGGTGGCGGAATATTTTCAATGACCCCCACCTTGGCGTTATCCACCTCAAGGCCTTTGCTAGAGACTTTATGCCCAAGAATGATGCCCTGTTGCACCATTAAGTGACATTTTTCCCAATTGAGCACCAAATTAGTTTCCACACACCTTTTGAGCACCGAACGAAGATTATTCAAACATTCATCGAACGAAGGTCCAAAGATGGAGAAGTCGTCCATGAACACTTCGACATTATTTCCAATCATATCAGAGAATATGGCCATCATGCATCTCTGAAAAGTGGCAGATGCACCACATAAGCCAAAAGAAACTCTGTGAAAAGCAAACGTGCCAAATGGACAAGTTAAAGTAGTCTTTTCTTGATCTTCTGGTGCAATGCAAATCTGATTGTAACCCGAATAGCCAACCAGAAGACAATAATACTCATGACCCGCCAACATGTCAAGCATATGACAAATAAATGGAAGAGGGAAGTGATCCTTCCTCGTGGCTTTATTCAACTATCTGTAGTCCATGCATACCCTCCATGCTGTGACTGTTCAAGTGGGGATGAGCTCATTCTTCTCATTTTCTACCACAGTAATACCTCCTTTCTTAGGTACACATTGCACGGGGCTCACCCAAGAACTGTCAGAAATAGGATATATGATTCCTGCATCCAGCCACTTTAGAATTTCCTTCTTTACCACTTCTTTCATGATATGATTAAGTCTTCGTTGTTGCTCAACAGTCGGCTTGCTACCTTCCTCTAGTAGAATTTTATGCATGCAATACGAAGGGCTGATCCCTTTTATATCTGCTATAGTCCATCCGATGGCCGATTTGAATTCTCTCAAGATCCTCAAAAGCTTATCCTCATCACTACCTGAAAGGTCAGATGTAATAATAACAGGAAAAGTAGATGCATCACCTAAAAAGTATACCTTAAGTGTTCAGGCAATGGTTTAAGCTCCAAAGTAGGTGCTTCCTCAATAGATGGTTTGAGCTTTCCCTCAACATTCTTGAGATTAGTATTACCAAGAGATTCAAATGGCATGTCTAGCTTTCGCTTCCAAGGAGAAGCATTTAGATATTGTAGTTGCTCATTTCCTTCTTCATCTTCACTGTCAAATTCCCCCAATAAGGCTTTTTCTAAGGCATCAGACCTTAGCACATGATCAAGTTCTGAAGTTACCGCAGAATCAATCAAATCCACCTTAAAGCACTCCTCATCTTCTGTAGGGAATTTCATTGTATTGAATACATTGAATGTTACATCCTGATCTTGCACCCGCATAGTAAGTTCACCTTTTTGCACTACTATCAAGGTACGGCCTGTAGCCAAGAAAGGTCTTCCCAAGATTATGAGAATCTTCTTATCTTCCTCAAAATCCAGAATAACAAATTCTGCAGGAAAGATGAGCTTATCCACCTTTACTAACACATCATCCACGATGCCTCATGGGTATGTAATAGAACGATCAGCCAATTGTAGAGACATGTAGGTGGGCTTTGGATCAGGAAAATTCAGCTTTTTGAAGATAGACAACGGCATCAGATTGATGCTTGCTCCCAAATCGCAAAGGCACTTATCAAATGAAAACTTGCCAATGGTGCAAGGAATGGTGAAGCTACTTGGATCCTTAAGCTTTGGAGGTAACTTTTGTTGCAGCACAGCACTGCACTCTTCCGTCAGAGCAACGGTATCAAGATCGTCCAGTTTCACCTTCCTTGAAAGAATACCTTTCATGAATTTCACATAACTAGGCATTTCCTCCAGAGCCTCAGCGAAAGGTATGTTGATGTGAAGTTTCTTGAACACCTCCATAAACTTACCAAACTGCTTATCCAGCTTTTATTTTTGCAATCGCTTAGGAAAAGGTGGTGAGGATAGAGCTGTTTCTCCCCTGTATTACCCTCAGGCAGAGTGTGTTTAACAGTAGTCTTACTTGGTTCCCCCTCTTTCTCCTTTTGCTTCTCTTCTTCATCTACAACTTCAGCTTCTCCATCTTTTGCTTTTTCAGCTTCAGCAACTTTTCCAGACCTTAAGGTAATAGCTTTGACTTGCTCTTTAGCTTCCTTCCTGCCTGGCACTTCAGTATCACTGGGAAGTGTGCCAGGTTGACGATTGAGCATGGAATTGGCTATTTGACCAATTTGATTCTCCAAGGTCTTGATAGAAATAGCCTGACTTTTGCACAACAGCTTTAGCTCCTCGAAATCAGCACTAGAAGGTGGAGCAACACCTCCTTGTTGAGGATATGATTGCCTTTGAGCATATTGCTGAGGTTGCTGGAATCCAGGTGAATTAAACTATTTACTTACAGCTTGCTGATATGGTTGCTGAACAACATTCTGAGTATTGCTCCAGCTGAAATTGGGATGATTTATGTTATTAGGATGATAAGTAGCTGGCACAGGCTGTTACGGTCGCTGATAATTGTTCACATACTGAACAGATTCATTAACAAGAGAACACTGATCTGTAGCATGAGAGCCTGCACAAAGCTCACAGACAATAGCTATCTGATTGACTCCATAGTTGGATAAAGAATCGACCTTCATAGACAGCGCTTGGAGCTGCGCTGCAATAGCTGTAGCTGCATCAACTTCCAGAATACCTGCTACCTTCCCAGGCATCATCCTTTGAGTTGGGTTTTGATGCTCATTTACAGCCATAGTTTTAATGAAATTATAGGCCTCAGTATAGCTTTTGGCCCACAAGGCACCTCCAGCAGCTGCATCAAGCATGGGCCGAGATTGGGCCCCCAAACCATTATAGAACCCAGTGATCATCATCTTATCAGGCATACCATGATATGGACATTTTCTCAACATCTCCTTGTAGCGCTCCCAAGATTCGCACATAGATTCTGTTGGTTGCTGCGCAAACTGAGTAAGAGTACTCCTCATGGCTGCAGTCTTGGCCATTGGAACTTCACCAGAAACTTTTGCGCAAGATCTTCCCAAGTAGTGATGGACCCAGCTGGTAGAGAATGTAACCAGTCCTTAGCTTTATCCCTCGGAGAGAATGGGAAAAGCCTCTGCTTGATAGCCTCATCAGTAACAACATTATATTTAAAAGTACTGCAGATCTCGACAAAATTCCTGATATGCATGTTGGGATCTTCAGTCGCAACACCTCCGAAAGGAACAAAATTCTGTACCATCTGAATAGTGCCCGGCTTGATTTTAAAAGTATTAGCCTGAATAGCTGGATGAATGATGCTTGACTGGATGTCATCAATTTTAGGCCGAGAAAAGTCCATAAGAGCTGGATCTGCTGGAACTATACGATCACCCATGATTACCGGTTCTTTCTTTTCACTCTCTTTATCCGAATCTTCAAAATCTATTTTCTCCGGAATATCAAGAACTGAATTTGTCTCAACAGCCGTATCTAGAGTCCTCTTGTGATGCGAGAACGTGTCTGCATAAACGCTTGCTAGAGTACCTGAAACACAACCAGAAATAATAAGTAACAAGTCTTAATCAATGAGTCCTAATGACCACTAATGGCAAGTACATAAACTAAACAAATTAACACCGAGTCCCCGACAGCGGTGCCAAAAACTTGTTAGGCACAAAGCATGCACTAATAATTCACGCAAGTATATGCATTCACAAGTAATATAGAATAATTTCTAGTTAGTTACCACATAGACTCTGACTAATTATGTTCAATTAACACTTACTCACCAATGTTTGATTACTTCTCAATGTCAAGACAATAACACTTAGGGTTGATTAACTAATTATTAACTATGATTAACTACGAGAATAAAACAATTAAATTAACACTTGAATTAACAATATTAAACACACATGAGATCATAACTTCATTTCTACTTCAATCAATAGTTATTGTTATTACCCTTAGCATGTAACGGTGATGATATTAATCGAATAACACAAAACTGATAAAAGCCAACTTTCGTTGCACAAATACCATTCTACCAAGCATCCACAATTAAGATAGAAGTTGAATAGGCATCAATTATGTTGAGACCCTATATGTCTACAGAATTTGACAACATAACGATTTAAGCGCAAGTTATTCATTATGATTACACAGGGCAAGTAAAACAGTTAGAGTTACCCACTAATCATGCATACAATACATGAACCTATGCTAGCATGGCAATAACTAAATCTCAAGATTCACTGTCGCTTCACAAGAGATTAACAGGCTATCTTATATGTCAGCGACATACATAAGACGAATAAGCACAACCTATGCTAGATATCATATAATTATCACATACCAAGGTATTAAACAATTAACTAAAAAAATCCATAATAAATCCGCTACGACCCCATGATCACGATTAGCCCATGATAGAACTCATTGTCACCATGGGTTCATATGAAAACATGATAATCACACAACGATATAATCTAATAAAAATACTTATTAAAACCAGAGTACGTCACAAGAGTATTAAGGTTCAAAGTAAAAAAAACTAGCATCCACTATTACAACAAATAAAAGAATCACAAGATAACGTATGCTTCCTCTTCTTCGTTGTGGTGTGCTAAAACAGTCTTCTTAATCTTCTCTCCTTGCTCCTTGCTTGTTACTTGTTGATTGTTTTTCTGTGAAACGTCCCTCAAGTAGGTTTATATAAGGGTCCACAAGAAACAGCGTCGTCAGAATCCCAATAGAACTCTAATTAGAAAATCCAGATTCTAAAAATACGACCTCAGGCGGCCGCCTCAGTTCCCAGGCGGTCGCCTGCATCTCCAGGAGGTCGCCTCACATCACAGGCGGGCGCCTGCACTACTTCTGGAAAAATCCATTTTCTGCTCCTGATTTTGCTGAATTCTTCGCACAACTCCCCGCAACTGGTTCCAAGTACTTCCCTAGGCTTATTATGATGAAATCTCCCTAATTACGCAAGTTATACCCTGAAATGGAAAGACACTAGAAAAATGCATCAAATACACAAAATACTTGATTTCAAGACATCAATTCAAGCCATTATAAGACGTTCTAAGTGGTATAAAATGCCACTTATCACTAATCATTGCTTATCAGAAAACTTGATTCCTTATATCATTTCAATTGATCATTGTTTAATCTCAGTGTTGTCATTGTGACTTGCTGAGCTAGTTAGCTCACTCTTACAAATCTGTTTATATTCTTTTCTAGTGAAAAAGGAAATTGGTGGTAGCGAGGATCCCCAGACAAGCGTGCGAGCTAGGTTTCCAGGTTGAAATGGAATAAGCTAGAAGATGATGTTTGTCATAGTTTTGTTGATAGTTTGTAATAAAGTGTACTTCAGTTATTAGATAAATAAACTGGGATTTGGTACATATGTAATATAAATAAGGTTGTGTCTTGTGGGCATACTTTAAACTGATATGATATGTGGAATATGGTAAGTAGGGTCATTTCATATACAATATTTCATAAATAGGTTTATATGTGGTGTGTGTGTGTGTGTTATGGACCCTAAACTTCTGACCCGAGTTTGAAGGGCGCTACAAAAGATATGCAAAATAAGTTGGATAATTGTAAATAGAAGATGCCTTGTAATTTTGTATAAGTGAAAGAGTGTCAACTGCTAAGGAAACACCTTCAATGGATAAACTTAAAGTTTCAATGGATGACTCAAGACACTTTCAACGAATAATCCATTAGAGACTCAACAGATAACTCAAATCAAGTATCAACAGATAATGCTGAAGTCTCAACGGATAACAGATTCAAATAGTAGTTGAAACTGACTTGACAGTCACATGGGTTGATTGTATACATAAGGAATGTGGCAGCCTATTTGTAAGTTATAGAGAACAAAGAAACATTCTCATTTCCATGCTTAACTGAAGATATTCAAAGATACTGGATAGAGAAATGAAGCAACATGTGAATAAACCTAGATTCTTATTTTTACTGTTTATCTTATTCATATGGAACTTGGTAGTATATAAACCAAGTGTAGCAAGTGTTAATTTGTCGATCGTAGGTGTGAACAATAAGAGTTGAACAGATAAATAGATAAAGCTACATTTGTTAGGAATTCTCGCTATTCATCTTTGTAGAATCACTTGTAAGCAGCTGTGTGCATTCTTGCATCACAGAGTTCTCGAATATATATATATATATATATATATATATATATGGTGGAAAATTCAATCCACCAGAAAGTTTTTAAACCATCTTGTTTAATTACTTTGTGTTTGAATACTTGAATTCTTTTAATTCGCACTATTTTATATTCATTCACAGTTATATATTCAAAAGAGATTTTAAATTTTCAAAAAAAAACAGAATTCCATTCAACCCCCCTTCGGTAATTCTGTTATTAGATTACTAGGGAATAACAATTAGTATCAGAGCACGCTCTTGACACACTAAGAGTTTAAAGATCAAAACAAACTAACAACATGAGTAGAAAGGATGTTTGAGTGAAGATCCCACTTCTGGATAAAGATAACTATCATCACTAGAGAGTGAAGATGCACATTCATCTACTCTCTCGGGATGAAAGATTGTTGACTGCATAGAGAAAGGAACTCATGTTCCTCGCAGAGCTGCAACAGATGTTGAAGGAGCTGCTGGAACTGAGAAAACAGTTCCAAAGCCAAAGTTAGAATGGATAGATGAAGATATTGAGCAAGTTGATAAAGACAAAAGGTCATGAATATTTTGTTCAATGGTCTTGATGTAGATATATTTAACAATGTTATTAACTGCAATACTGCCAAGGAAATTTGGGACCAAATCCAAGTACTACGTGAGGGAACTGAGCAAGTCAGAGAAAACAAGATGCAACTCCTTATACAACAATATAAATATTTACATTTGGAAGATGGTGAGTCACTGAGTGACATTTTCTGTATATTTCAAAAACTAATAAATGATTTAAAGTTGTATGGGAGATCTACCAAACTAAATATTCAAATCTAAAATTTCTGAGGTCTCCACCAAAAGAATGGAAGCCAATGACAGTCTCTCTTAGAAATTCTCAAGAGTATAAAGAATTTACTCGAGAGAGACTGTATGGTATTTTAAAAACCCATGAGCTCGAAATGGAGTAGGATGAGCCATTGGAAAAAGGAAGGAAGAAAGGTGGATATCTTGTATCAGTAGCTGAACAAGATAGAGGAAAAGAGTTGATGGTTGAAGCTGTGGAATCTGCACCAAACTCAAGGATTGTGAAGGCAAAGGAAAAGGGCTAGTGGACTGAGATAGAAGATTATCCTAGTCAGGATGAAATGGAGGACATAGATGAGCATCTGGATTTTCTATCAAGAAGATTTGTCAAGCTCAAATTCAAAAAGAATTTTGGAGCTATAAAGCTATGAACACAAACTTTTTCTACAGGTTTTATTCTTAGAGACCATAGTGGATCTTTTATAGCAGGAAAAACATTTTGCCTTCAGATGGTAAATACGTTGTTTAAAGCTGAAGCTATAGCAATTAGGGAAGGCATTTATTGGCTCCTATTCATGCCATACTAGGAGGTGATTATTGAATCAGACTCGCTCCTCTGTGTGCAAACACTCTCTAAAGAATCATTTGGAAGTAGGTCATATTTTGGACGACTGTCGCATGGCTTTTCTTTCTAGACCAGGGATCTAGTTGAATTTGTTAAAAGGAGGTGAATAATGCAACATATTTGATAGTTATATTACATTGTTCACTAGATTTCCCAAATATACCTACGTCTCCTCCAGACTTGTTGGATATTCTTTTCCTTGATGTTCCTTAGTGAAATTTGCCCAAGCATTGATTCATACAGGTCGGTTGTATCCATTCTTCATTGTTTTTTGATTTTATATTTTCTTTTGTAGTATGTAGGTCTCTATATATAAATTATTTTACATATATTTCATTTACAGATTTGTTCATTAAAACTGCACACAACCTGTTTGATATGATGTATGTTTGATATGATGTCTAAATGAAAATGGTTAAATCCACGAAAATACTAGCACACTTTTGTAATGATTTAATTTCTCTTTTGCGAGGTAAAAAACTTTGACATACTATATTCTCTCATTTTTATCATGTTCTAAATCAAGTTTGTTGAACTCAACTATACACATCTTTTTTTTTTATTTTGTTTGATTGGCACATATGAGCTGAACACTAAATATTTGATATAATGTCTAAGTGAAAATGATTATAGCAAGAAAATATATTTGCCATAATTCAGTTTCTCTTTCGTTTATCTTGATGATTATTGACAAAATACATTGTTCACTTATTTTTATAATTTTAAAATATTAACAGTTATGATATTTGTGTTGTATTGGGTATAAAATGTGAAATAAATTTTGGAATGTGTGTTGTATTTAAATTTTGGAATGATGTCAAAGCATTTGATATCACTCAAGTTAAAGACTATGGTGAGCAAAAAATATTTGAATACATATGCACTTCATCAGCATCAAAGAATGGCAAGAATCATTATCCTGCCAACAATGGACTGAAGGTGGATGGGGATTCTCCTAATATTAAATCTAAGAAGAGGCTTCGGAATTATACAACTCTGCTAAATGTTTACAGCTAATTGATGATCCGCAGGTACCACACGCAACTCTCCTGGTTTCAAAATTGACAGACGTTTCAATTAATTAGTTAAATCTCATTCTTTAACTACTTTGCTCAAGTTGAAGTGCTTTTTCGGGATAGTGGTAATTAGAGATGTTGGAGAAGGTAATCGATTATCAAGAAAAATAGTGACAAAGTGAATGTAAGGGATATTTGAGCACCAGAGAGCCAAAGCACTTTAACTTGACATCGACTGTTAAAAATTATGCATACAACCAGTAGGCCATTATACCCCTAATACATCCCGTACTTTAAGTATACTAATTATACTCTAAAAATTAGTCTGATCAGAAAGTTGACTTATATAAATTATATAAGTCGGGTTTGATATATGTTTATGGGTACTAATATATTGAACTCGGAGTGATAACATGATTTCTACCCGTGAAATACAAAACGGATTGGAGTTATTACATATTATGAGTAAAAATCATACTTAAAATGTGTGAAGCTTATATACTTTCAACCTGTATGATCCTGATATCCTCAGAGGGATTAGTATTCTGATCTGGTTTCCTAACATGTTGAGATAAAAAAAGGACCCCGCGAATCTCTCTATGCAAAACCCACAAATACATGGGTAGATCCAAACGTTTCCGCAAAAAAAACTCAAGAGTGATTGGAATTCAGCTGCTGAAATTGATGATTCTGATCTTAAAGATGAAAGTAACATTCCTCCTTCAGTTCTGGTCAGAGTACATACCTGCGAAATGTAGTGACTTATTTACAATTATTATATCTTTTCATTTGAAAACAAAACATCATCTAAACAAGGCATTTTAGCAAAAAAAAAATCTTCGCATTAGACGGAGGAAAACCATAGAATCAAAATACAACTTGGATGAAAAATAAAATCAATTAAACTAAGAAGAGTTAATAAGAATTAAGTATTAACTCCAATCCCTGCAAAGGTCCGAGAGAAAAACACTCAAAATTTCTAGATCTTAAAATCCAATACGTTGTCAAAAATCTGTGTTATCTTAAAGTCCATCAACTGAGATGCAAAAAATATTGAATATCTGTCTTTTTCTTTCTAGCCAATATGAGGATGACGTTTATTCCTTTGAAATTTTATATCTTATAGAAATAGAATATCATGGCATATAAATAGAAAATGTGATATCTTAATTTTTTTGGGATTTTGATGAGTTGATAGCATGAGCTTATGGTGTCACTTATTCAATGTTAGAGTGTGTAATATTTCAGTCAATATATTTTTTTATTAAAATTGAGAGTGGCTTCTTTAGGAAAAGAAACAAAAAATATATTACTTCTTTGGTTTGGATTTAGTGAGGTAATGCATTAAATAGAATTATTATTTGGCCTTATGGAGGAAAAAAATTCGATATATAGAGGAAGGAGAGAACGTGCAAAATAGCAATTGATCTGAAGGATGATGAGGTAAGATGATACTTTTACTCTTTCTAAGCTATTTTGGTGCACATGTATCTATATATTCAAATATTGTAGTCCTTCGGGTAAATAATTATATTAAGAAATAAATAGATCAATTTATGTATTCAAGAGAATAAATAATTATTTTATAGATCAACCTCGCTTAACCTCCTTCTTATAGATTGTTATAATTCTTTCCGGGATGTGAAGGAGCTCAATGGTATGACTCGTGAAAATGTTTACTTAATATGGATGCACTTTTACCTAATAAAATTAATATATAAAAAGGAGGTTATGAATTTTTCCACCGATTTAAAGGTGAGTGATAAATTTCTCTAACCTTAATATTAAATGGTTACATAAAAATTCAATCGTATCGGCATTGGTTTGATTTAAGTTTGAAACTCTTACTTCTGAGCACCTAAAAACTATTTATATATGAATATCCATTATACTTAAATTTAGTAGTGTATATCATTTTGTTTGGCAATCATTTTTGTTTCCATTAGTCTCATCGTAAGTGTGTTAACTTTATTACTATGAATAGTACATTGTTTCAGCAAGATAAACATAGGTTTCTCCATATTTCTTTGAATGATTCTATGTGCCTAGACTAATATCATTTCTTTATCCATGTAATTCTCGAACGTTTTTACCCTTCGCTCTTAAGTTTGATATATCAAATGATTTATTGTGTTTTAAGCTCTGTAACTATTTTATTTTACAGGTCAGTGCTTGAAGCTGTTGTGGACTTGCGTTGCCAAGGAATTGGTAATGGTGCTAAGAATCATGGTAACCGGTAGTTTTTAATTTATATATTTTCTAAAAAAATAAATGAGATATTCGAGCGTGCTCAGTTTCTTTTACAAAGTATTGCAATCATATGTAGTCACTAGGAGTACTGCCAAAATATTATCGATAGAGAAATATATGCCATATTTAGATTTATCATAATAGAGCAACATATTCCCTGTCTTAGATTTATCAGAAGAACAAACATGACTATTCATCATATGACAATTTTAGAATAGAGAAACCAATATAAAATAAGATGATAAAATAATTTGGCATAGTACTAATTTCATTTTTATTTGAATTCTAACTGAGGTGGTAACTACGAAAGCACTGTTCCGGGAGATTTTGAGCTGCAATAGTTGCCTCATATTTTTAGATTAATTGAATTGTTATCATTATTCATTTGAACGTGCCTCCTAAAACGAGAATAACATGTACCATTTTTTTGGGATATACCATGTAGGTTATTGGGTACTCCAAATGAGGAAATGTGGTTAGTAGTCAGTGAGCTCATGAACTGGCATGAGTACCCCCTTTGGAAGCCTCAACAACTGTAACATCCCAATTTTTTTATAATTATTTTTAGTTGAATTATTTCATTTAATTATTTATTAATGTCAGTGTACTGTAGTTAAAATAGTTTTTGTAAGTTTATTTTTATTCTTATATTCAGAATATTATTTTAAGGGTATTAGTTTAAAAAAATAGTTCGGCTATTATAAAAAAAAGAGTAAGGGTTTTAATAAAAAAAAAGAAAGGAGGAAGAAAGAGTTAGAGTTTGAAAAAAAACAACAGGGAGAACAAAAAGAGATTACTTACGTTTTATGAAAAGAGGAGAAGAGGGAAAGAGATGGAGAGAAGAGGTGAGAGTAAAATAGATAGAAAAGGAGGAAAAGAGAAGGCAAGACAAGGAGAAATAGATGAACAACAAAGTCAAATCGGAGATTATAGATTTGGAGTTTAAGGGATTAGGGTTCTTGTGATTGGGGTTCTAAATTTATTGATTTTCATTCTCAGTTATTAAGATCTCGAGGTACAGATATCTTCTTTGTTCTCTTGTTTTTCGTTTCCGTATTCTTCATTGTATACGATCTGATTTCTTGTTAAATTTATATCTAATTCGTTATATGTTAGAATTTGTTGATTTTGGTCATTTCGGAAAGGTCTTTTAATTATCTACAACTTTCGTTCCTTGCATTTTGTGAAATTCGGTATCTAAATATGAGTTTTTCTGCAATTTGTATGACCTGCTTGTTTGACTTCGGGATTTGAATATCCAACCTTTGAAAAATCATATTAAATTGAATATTTGTTCAAATATTATGAGCAATACCATTCTGAAAATCTCTTTTCGATATCTGCAATTTGCGTTTACATTCTGCTGTTAAATTCTGTGATTTTGATGTCTTAAACATCAAAATACAATTGTAATCAGGGGCTGATTATGTTCTGCAGTGCGCATTTATTTGTTTTCTGAATTTGTTACTTGTTCGTTTTTGACGAGTCTTACCATTCTGGGAAGGCCTCGGAATTTCCTACGACTTCCGTATTTCGTACTTTTTCAGTTGACTTCATCTTTATGCAGTAATTTGACATTCTTTGAAAGATCAGATTTGAGCTTATCAATAATTAGTGGTTTGTTATGTTATTTTGTTTCGTGATGTTGAGTTATTGTGTTTTGAGGTTATTTGATAAATTTATATATGATTTTGGAGATGTAAGATATTTGAGTGTGTGATCTTTGAGTATTTATTTTGAGTTATTTATGTTATTTGTATGACTTGAGAGTTTGTAAGACATCCGTCGCGAGTGGATAATCTCGTGCTTGGCACCTCCTATGCGGTGTACTTAAATTGTATGGGCGTGTCGCCGAAGTTGTGGGACACGTATAGTCATGGCTAGTATGTGTATGATTTGGCCTTTTGGGTAGCACGTGCTTATTGTCGTGAAGCCCCTGTAAGATATTGGGTAGCATTTGCTTTGTGTTGTGCAAGCACCTGTAAGTTTTGATGACTACATATTTCTGGATTTTCGAAAATGTAGGACATCCTGTAAGTGTAAGATTATCTCCCATATTCGTATGTAAGCTATTTTATGTATTATTTTGTAAATGTGAGAATATGTGTAAGAGTATGTGTAAGGGTATGATTTCATTTTATCATTATTCTTTCGATTATATTATTTGTGATTATTATGTATAATTGATAAAAATATGTGTAAGAGTATGATAATTTTTGGGTGGTAAGCATTTAGTTTTGTTTTGTGAGTTAAGTATTCATTTTTTTATATTGTCTCATTCACTATTATTATTGTGCTTCATTCAGATATTCAGTTGTGTTCTTAGCCTCGTCATCTTTTAATATTTGTTCGGTTATGCTTTATTTTATATCCGTATATGAGCCTTTCGCTCACTGCCGGTCCTTTGTTTTTCTTGTTTTCCTCCGGTAGATATTCTCTCTTTTAGGTGGGTTATTTAAGGGGAAGAGTGTGAGTTCCAAGACTTTGAGGAGTTTTGTATTTTCTTAGATTTTCCCTAGAGTTTGTTGGTTTGGTTGTAATTTGATTGTATTTTATTTCAAGAATTGAAAGTTTTATCGGATTTTAATGGAGTTTGGATTTAAATAAGTATTATCTTGAGAAATTTTATTAGTTGGGTTGTTAAAGCAACCGTCGTCATATGTTCTTAATTTGGAAAAAGATGGTCTATATCTCTTATTGGTAAGTCTTAAAATTACTTTTCGAAGCCTAATGTTCTGCATAAGTTGTAAAAGTTTGAACTTCTTTGAATGTTTTGCCAAATTTGTAGCAAATGTTAAAGAATGAGCCATCACAACGAATCTATGGAAATAAAGCAGTGGAGCACTCTCATTTTGGTGATATAGACAACATTGAGCTCTAAGATTAAGTGGTTATACCAGAGCTGCATTAACAAATGTACCCTTTTATGCGAGTATAAAAAAAGTAGATAATTTTGTGACTCTGTTGCTTCTCTCGAGCATCTTCATATACAACTAGAAGATGTCTTTATATTTTGTCTTTAGTTTTGTACTATTGAGTTAGAATTTCAATCTTATTATGGTGCCTTAGATTTAAAAAAAAAATCAAAAGTTGTTTGCCTGCGTTTAATGTGCAAACAAGTCTATTCACTTTTTTCTACAGACATTTTGAGACTTACCGGCACATCAATAAGGCTTGAAGTGTTATATAAGAACTTCACCGGTGGTGATTATTTCATATACAAATTTATCATATAGTTATCATTACACATGCATATCCTTTTAAACAAAATAGTAAAATGATTTCTAGTTCGATTTTTAAAAAATTTTATTAAGGTGTTGCAGCTTTTAACATTTTCGAACATATTCCTAAACATATTTCCAAATTAATCGTAAAAATACAACAAGTGTTAAATTTCTAATACATATATAGTACATATAGTTTAAATTTTAATCTATTAAGTTTTTAATGAGTTTGTATATATATATTATAAATTAAATATAAAATATTTATATAAAAGTTATATTTATTATAAGTATAAAGCATAAATTAGTATTATAGTGGATGTAAAAAATAAGATATTCAATTGGAGTCAAATACAAAATACCATTCCACATCATAAATTTATTCTAAATAAATATGTGAAAAAAATTGTGTTCAACTAAATAAAAGATGATTTAATGTAATCAAAGTTGATTTTTCTTAATTCTAAATAATTAAAACATTTTTTATATTGACGCAACATTTTTCTTTACATCCAAACTATCGAAAAAATTAGGCGTCCGTGCGCGTAAGCGCGGGCAAAAAAAATACTAGTGTTACAGAATTTTACGATTTTTGGTTCAGTTGTGCAAATCCAGGTCCACAACACCAACTCACCAAGGCGTCAATAATAAAAGGATTTGCCGATTTGGTTTTTGTAGGTAAGTAAAATTTGGAGGACTCGGGACTCCATCGACTTACTCAATATTTGCGCAAACAACAAGAAATCAAATTAATTTCGTCATATTTTTTTCCACGTGTTACATGACAATCTTATTTATACTTTATTATTTTTTAATCCCGATATACTAACTGAAACAACAGGATGTCGTAGCTTTTACTCACTTTATATCCTGTATGATACATGGATTTTATTAGAAAATTATGGTGTTTTACTTGGAAGAAATGTAAAAGTTATATGTTTTAATTAAAAGAGGTAATAGGTGTTTAGATGAAAAATATTTATCGGTTAGCATATTAATTAAGTATGTTAATAAAGTAAATAATAAAATTATTAAGTAAATATGATTAAATAAATTATCAATGTATCAACTAAAATTTCAATTATAAATTTTGTTTATTCAATTTAGTTAGGGAATTGATAAATAAACTGCTTGTTTTACTATTTAACTTCCAAACTTAAAATTAGGTCATTTTTATTACACATTTGCCCATGTTTTTAACAATTGAAATTCATTAAATTTGTCTTCATCATGGACAATTATGTCATTTACCAGACACTTGGTAGATAATAAATTTTGAAATTTATTTATCAATTTCCTTTATTTATATATATTTAGGTTAACTTTCCTATTATTTTTTCAAAATGAAGCAGTGAAGTTACAAATATACGAGGTAAGCTAGCAAGCAACCGTCTGCATCGCTTGCAAAACCTAATTATTGTAACACATGTGCAACCGATCATGTCATAACATTTTTGTTCACAATTTTATGTACTACTTTACTATTATTTTGATATTGTTATAAACTACATTTTACCAATAAAATTATCAAAATTGATAGTAATTTAAAATATAAAATTTACTTATTATAATTAATTATTTCTCAAATGAACAAATATTTTAAAAATAAGACAAACATGACTAATCTCTCCCGTCTCCATAAATCAAACCAATGACAATTGGAAATTCTAATTTCTCTCCTCCTCGGCTTTCTTTCTTTATCAAGTTAGCGAGCGAAAACCTCAATCCCTCTTCTTTTTTTTCATTTAATTTTAACTGAGTATAATCAGGGATGGTGGTGATTATTGGTAGAACCCACTTTTCACAACAAAAAATATGTTCATTTTTTAAAAATTTATACTTTAGACATTCGACATACATTTTTGAAAATACCCGCATATCCGTTTAGTTATAATCAAAATAGTAATATAAAATACAGACTTCTTATTATATTTTTAGATTTTAGAGCGACTGTTAATTCGTTGAGAGTTAGCAGGTGTTGATAACTCTCTTTTTTCCCGGGTCTTCTCCTCTCTCACGTGAGCTGGAGCCTCGTCCACGTGGCAGCTGGTGTGAGGTTAGTATGTCAGGTAGGGGACTCTGCAAAATAGAACCGAAGGGGGGCTGTTTCCCACGACAACTCCAGTGTGACAATGAGAATGGGGTCTCTTGAAGAAGAATAAGAAGAGGGAAGAATGAGCTATTCAAAATATGTATGGTGGTATGTGTATAGGTGTGTAGTAGTCAAATATTTTTTAACCCCTAAAAACCTCTTTTTGGGGCCTTTTATAGGTCCAAAGATTTAGGGTTTTGCGGGTTTGTGCCTCTTTATCCTAGCCTTTGATCATTCTTGGTTGGTGAGTGGTTGGACGGTTTGGATCGTCTGTGGGACCGGGTGTCCTTCTTCCACCAGTGTTATCTTGGGATCTTTACATATGGATGGCTGAGATGCAATTGTTCCATTTTGGGTAACATGAGACAGTTGACATTTTTGTCCTGTGCCACGTAGCCCCGGGGTCCACCCCAGTTTGGGCATGGGGTGTTCTCTATCTGGGCTTTTGCTTCTTTATTTGGGCTTGATTATTTATGGCCTATCATTTGCCTCCCACTCCCTTATGCGGGTTTTCCCGGATGGGGGAGAAGTCTTCTTTCTCGGAGCGTATGTTATGAGCTGCGTGATTTAGAAAATTTTGCTCCTTTTTCCTTTGATTTGTTGCTCCTAGCCTCGAGGTGTTGTTGGTTGCAAGTCCCCGTTGTTGTGTTTGGGTAAGCTTTTTATTTTTGTCACTTGGAAAAAAATTTCATTTTTCCTTTATTTGTGGCCCCTAACCTCGGGGTGTTGTTGGATACAAGTCCTCGAGGTTGTGTTTGGGTAGGCCTTTTGTTTTTGTCACTTGTAATTTTTTTTCATTTTTCCTTTGATTTGTGGCCCCTAACCTCGGGGTGTTGTTGGATACAAGTCCCCGGGGTTGTGTTTGGGAAAAATTTTCATTTTTCCTTTGATTTGTAGCCCCTAACCCCGGGGTGTTATTGGATACAAGTCCCCGGGGTTGTGTTTGGGGTAGGCCTTTTGGTTGTCACATGGAATTTTTTTTGTTTTTCCTTTGATTTGTGGCCCCTAACCCTGGGGTGTTGTTGGATACAAGTCCCCGAGGTTGTGTTTGGGTAGGCCTTTTGATTGGGTTGTTGGGTATAGGTGTGACTGGTGTATAGTATTTTAGCATTTTCCCCGGAATGTCAGGTGACGGTCGGGCTTCTTGTAGGAATATATGTGTACGTATATGTTAGGTCTCACACACTGTAGAAGGGGGTTGAATACAGTGTTTATCACAATCAAATCGATTATAAGAACACAAAAAACAGATTTTATTTAATACAATAAATTCTGTTACAATATGGAACTGTCCTCTCTCAGTGATGAACAACTTATCACGAGAGCTGCTAGGGTTACAATAAATAATAACTTCGATTATGATAACACATATAGTGTAAACCCTATGTCTGTGTTTATATAATACACAGTTACAAGATAATCGCTAATTGATATTGAATATGATTCTGTATCCTAAAATATATCAATTAGATATCTTCTTTTCCAAGTCTTCTATTTTCCATAGAAATCTTCTCTATGCATAACTCTTCTTTATTTAGACTTGATCTTCTTTCCTTTCAATCAGCCTTTCCTTAATTATTCGTCCTTCTGCACTTAAGTTCTGATATCCATCTTATGATAATTATTTCCTGATAATTTAAGTACTGATATTCTTAAGTTCTGACTTCCAGTAAGTGTTGATTTCAGTAAGTACTGATATTTCCTTTTTGTTAAGATCTGAAAAACTAAACATGAAACACATTAGACATGACATCTCAAATATATCTAACAATCTCCCCCATCTTGTAAATTAGCATAATATACAAGTTCAATATATATATTTAATGATGTCAAAAATATTAAGTACAAATGCACATGAGAATTTGACTAAGAAACTACAACTTACAGTACTTGTAGTTTTTACCATCCTTAAAGTCTGATATCAGCTTTAGCCTGTATGTTCTTCAGAATTTAGCAGTTACAGTCCCTGACTTGGCTTCATTATGTGATCTCTTTAATATCAGGAGTTGTCCTGAGATAATTCTTCAAAAGACATCTCTCAACATATGCAAGTTCATTCAACATCCTCCTTTTGGCTTCTTTTAGCTCAGATGTATCTTCACTTATCTGAAAGATAGCAGCTCTGAGATCATTGATCTTTGCCTTTCTTATATCCTCATTAAGTCTGATATTATAGGTTTTGTCTGATTCTATGTTGAATTCAACAGCCCTATAACCCAGAAAGGTAGTAACAATCTTTGCAGTGTTAGGCTTCATTTCAACAATTTTTCCATCATGAGCTCTGTACTTAAGATAGTATGAGCTGTCAGACTTTATCCTGTAAAGTTTCTTCTGTCTCTCAATATTAGACCTTAAGAATTTGGCAGCATCATCTGTAGACTTGTTCTTTACATGAAGCAAATATAACACATGTTCCAATTCTTCATAGTACTTTAAGTTAATAGCATCCTGCCTAATCTAGAGTACCCTCTCATCTGTCATGAAATATAACATAACCTGTTCTTTCAGTGCAGAGTGGTAAACCATCTGTACAGACTCCAATTGATCTAATCTTTCAGGAGTTGTGCCTATTCCTGGTCCAGACAGAGATGTAGGATCTAGAGTTGTGTTGCTTACTCTTCTTTCATCAGCATTTCCCAAACCAGTTTTATCTCTTGCCTCCTTTCCTAGAAGCAATCTACTCTGAAAACCTCTTGATGTACTCTTCAGAGTTTGAGCAGATTGTTTAGCTTGGGTGAATCCTGGTAGAGTAGTTGAAGGTTTAACATGAGCAATGTCAAAGGTTATTCCCTTATCTTCTGATGTCAAGCTAACTTGAGTTGTGTCAGAGGTTGCTTGCTTCCTTGTAGCATCTGAATTACTAACTCCTGACTTTGAACAACTTGAGCTATGTCAGAGGTTGTTTGAGAATCTTTCTTGTTCTTCAAAATCAGATCAGTATCTTCATCAGCATCTATTTGTTCATCCATAGTTGGCATGTAAACCCTTACAGGTTCATCAACTTTACCTCTGCCCTTAAACTTTGGATCATACTCCATTTGTGATTTGGCTTTAGATGCCTCAGCACTTGTTCTTTCTTTAATCACAATGCCTTTAGCCTGTGGAGGTTTCTTTGCTGTTGCAGAAACTTTAGACTTAGATTGTGACTTATCAATTGCAACTTTCAGTCTAGCATTTCAAGATCCATCCCTGGATTTTCTTTAAGAAACAGCTTCTTTGAGATCTCTTCATCAAGATCTTCAGGATTGACTAGAACTTGTTTACCTGAGCTTGATTTCTTGCCAGCATCAGAACTTAGCCTTTGACTTGTAGTTCTGTCTTTCTGTAATGAAAAGCCTTTACTTTTTCTTTGACCTCCACCCGTTTCAGAGTTTCCCTGATCTTCATTTTCATCATCTTTTTCTTTCTGTGATTTAGTAGACTTGCATTTGGACTTAATTACTTTTTCCCCCTTTTGGCATCATCAGGAAGAAGCAGGGAGACAAGAAATTCCACAGAATTTTGAAGTTCATTAGGCTGAACTTGTTGAGCAGCTTGATTTTGTAAAATTTGAGCTTGCTGCTTGTCTTGAGACTTTTCAATATTTGCTAAACGGTCAAAGTTAGGCTTGAAAAACCTCTGCTTTTCTACTTTGATCTTCTCTGCATCCTCTAGCAATGTATTTCGAATTTTGTCCAGCTGGGCGTGAGTTGCTGAGTGTTGACCTTGAAGGTGCCTTGTACTCAGTGCTGTAACTCTAAGATGTGTCTTGAAATCATCATTGGCAAACATCTCACCAGCCTTTGTCAGATGCTCAGAAAGAACAGCTGCATTTGGGACAAATTCAACATTATTCCAGTCTTGGATCCACTCTTGCCCTCTTTTAGTCTCACTCCAAGGAACTGGAGGAGCCCTTTCGACAAACTTCTCGATAATAGCAGCCTTAGAAGCTGCTGGTAGAGGAGCATATCCAGAAGGACCAGCTGCATCAGCATCTACATTAACATCAGCTTCATCAGAGTTTGCAGCAGGCAGTGCAACAGAAGTGGCAGAATCTTCACTATCATCATCTCCTGATAAAATGACTGTATGAGAAGCAATTTGAGATTCATCTCCAAGATCATCAGAATTTAGCACTGGAGTGACTGGAGGAGTGTGCTGAGAAAGTTGTGTTGTTGGTGGAGCTTCCAGATACAAAACCTGAGGCACTTGCAAGTTATGGATGTCAATTTCATCACTTGGCCCCTGGTTATCAGCATGTACTGGAGATACTGGAGGTGTGGGAATATGAGTTGTTTCTGGCTCATAAAGTGGAGAGTGATGAGTAGTATGAAGGTCTGGATCAGCACTTGGAGAATTGTGAGCTTTAACAGGGTCTTGTGAGATCAGAGATTCCTGACCCCCTTCCTTAGCTGCTGCTTCCATTCCTTTACCAGAATCTGCAGGCCTTTTTGCTAATGTTTTAAATCTTTTAGCTTTTGAAGAGACTGTAGGAACTGCATCATCAGATTTAATTATTCTAGGCCTTTTCAGGGACCTAGAACTCCCAATCTCTGTAGCTTTCTGAGAAGAGACTTTCTCAGCTGCAGAAACAACAGGTTCTGTAGGTTGAACCTGTGCCTCATCATCTGATTCATCTCTCAAGATGATCCTCCTTCTTTTCTGCTGTGAAACTTTCTTAGATCTTGATGCTGTTACTCTAGCAGAAGAAGGCTGCACTGGATGTGCTGAAGGTTGAGATGACTGTGATTGTTTGAAATATGTCCTGATTGAGGGTTGAGCAGGTTGAGGTTAAGAAGTTTGAGGTGTTTGTGTAGATTTGGTATGTTCTGATGGCTGTGTGGTGGCTGGGATGTGTTGGTGGGTTGAACATCAGGGTAAACAGATGTGTAGGTTTGAGGATCAGCATTTACCAGTATCTGTTTCACTAAACGAGGTATATGTAAGGGTCTAACAACTTGTTTCTTTATGTCAGCATTTGGCAAGTCATTAAAAGCCCTTTTTGCAAGCTTAAAGGGTGGAATTAAATCAGTGGTAGGTTGGGGCTCATCAGCACAACAAAAAGAATATATAAGCTGACAGAATCTAGCAAAGTATACTACATTCCTATCCTCTGTCATCCTATCCCCTATGAAACCTAACACAGCACTTGCAAAATCAAAGTGAGTTTGATGAATAAGAGCATACCCGATTTGTTGACTCATGATTGGAATGACATCAAAGTTGGAGCACTTATTGGCGAATGCCTTAGTGATACAATTGAAGAAAAAGCTCTATTCCTTCCTAATATTTGCTCTTTTCAATTGTCCAAGCTTTCCCAAACTGCTCTCATAGCCCAAACTGGCCATGAGCTGCTGTAGAACAGGGTCCTCCACTGTTGAGAATATACAACCTTCTGGTAAGTGAAGAGCTTTACGAACGGCTCCAGGAGTGACCACATGCTCAACATCATTGACTTCAAATACGATGCTTGGAGTACCAGTAGCACCACCATCATCAAAAATCCCAGTTCGTCAAAACGTGAGTACTTGTTAGCTTGAAATGGTTTGAGGTTGGGTCAAAGCATACCCAATCTCACTATTTGCTAAGAAATCTTGCACAAAGTGCAAATCTGATGGAGCTTCAGCCTTGTTCAAGATTGCAACATAGTTATTTGGTACAAACTTGGCTCCATCAACAATTAAATCCTTGGGCGCCATCAGAAATAAGTGAAAAATTTGAGTGTCTGAAAGGTGTTCGAGAAAATGCCTGTGTGATCAATCATCAGAAAATGGTGAGAGTATAAGAGTAAAAAGAGAGAGATAGAGTATAAAAGTGAATAAAAGATTTTACAATCTTTTCTCTCTTTTACTTGTACATGGTAAAAGATAACCGTTGAGACGAATATGAACCGTCTTTGGACACCTGTCAGGCATGCAGTAGTAGAAAAATAATTAATGGGCACGTGTATTCAGTAATCATTACTTATCACATGCAGTTTTTCAAGGAAAAAACCGTCCCACTAACCAAGTAATCCCATTAATCAAGTAATCCCATTTAAACAATTATTCTGATAAAATATTCCCATTTCAGAATAACCAAAAATAAACCAAGCAAATAAACACTACCACGTGAGCAGCACAACTTGATTATTATTAGAATGTAAAGGGTAATCAGAATATGAAACGACTCAGAGACAAAATCTTGCAATAAAGTAAAATTGCATTAATATATCAAATGAATACATTTGATGAAATTTAAATTACATTCAGAAAATTACAAGATTGCCCTAGTCTAGAATCCCTAACATTGACAGCCTTATTTCTAGTCTAAAAGACTGACACAGCTGACAATGAAGAGAAATAGCAGGATAGCAATTAATTCTTCTTCATATATTCAATAAAAAGAATAGCAAGATGAATGATTCTCTCCTGCTGACGAAGAAAACGGAGATGAAGATCTCTTTGAACAGTCAACAAATCATTTTTAATGATTTCTGGAAATTTAATCCAGAGATTAGAAGGAATGTTGTTGATAGGATAATGAGTTGGAACTCCATTGTTCCAAATAGTCACCTTGTCTAAGCCATAGCAGTAAAACCAACCAAATTGAGTCATTGTTTGAGAGAAGAAAAAAATTGGTTTTTTACTGAAGGATTATCGGGTTTTTATATAGACAAGGGAAGACCAAGGGATGCAGGGAATGTGAAATGAAGAGAAGTAAAGCCTTGTCTCCCTAGACCGATGAGTAATTATGACAGCCATTAGAAGCTTAAAACAGGAGTTAATGAGCACACGAAACAAGTAAAAATTACAGTGCATATACGAGTACCACTAACCCAAATTAATTTAACTGTTTACCTCTCATCCAAACATATTCTGATTTTAAATATGATTGTTTCAGATTTAACCACAAATAAGTCAAGTACAGAATCAGGATTTAATTTTAGAACTTAGACTTATATCAGATCTTAACAGTCATCAGAACATGGCTCCTTAACTCAAAAAGTGAATGATTCATTCCTGTAATACTTCACACAAGTACTGATATGGTTTTATCAGAACTTCCATCAGAACCTATCAGAATTTATGCAATTGACACTAAAACTGTTCATCTAAAATAACATTTACCACCACAAAAATTTTCATCATTCATATGGAGTGTATGTGTGTGCAGTAAGCTAAATATCAGATAAAGATTAAAGTCTGATTCACTTCAGTACATCTTGGAAATAAGGCATAACTAAGAACTTTGCTCAAAAACTGTCATTATTCTGAAGTCTACTATAGAATGAGTTCATGTATGAGTCCACCTCAACTGTTTTGTGCTCATTTTATGCATCTTTTGAAATTCCATTTTACAGTGGCTTCTCAGTGTAAGTGAGTCACGACTGCTTATCAGAATTTATGCTATTATCAGAGTATATCTCCAGTAATCAGAGAATGTGAAAAGTCACCAAGAAAAAATTATTTTGCTTTTCTAATGGATATAACTTAATACCAGCAATGCACTTGGGTCTTCCCTTCCACATTTTTACTCTAGATCTCAAAGGAGTACCCGATTTTTATTTCTTTTCTTTTCTTTTTCTTTTGATAGGTGAGGCTTATCAGCACTTAGTACATCCATTAGATTTACTAACATCAGAACTTAACAGATAAGAAGCACTATTCTAGTTTTTGACTTAGTAACATGATACACAAAGTAAACTTTAACTAAGCTCAATATCAGAATTTGCTTGTGTTAAAAGATTTCCACATAAACAATTACTTCATACAAGGGATCTTTAGTATATTAAAGACTACTAGGTCAGCATCTAGCACAGTTATCCTCATTGGATTGAATAGTCACTGAAACAGTCATATCACTATCAGAGTTTAGAAATTCACATCAGACAACAATCAGCACTTAAGCAAATTTCAATTTAAGCACAGAATACACAAAGATAGTAATATCTGTAAATACTGATCATAAAGGCTGATGGATCAGAACATAAACTAAGCAGATTTAGACAAAGAACCTGAAACCATTCCAAGTTCATTTACCAATCTTGTAAAAGTAGCTTCACACAGTGGTTTTGTGAAGATAGCTGCTAGTTGTTGATCTGTTGGAACAGAATGCAATTCCACTGTACCTTCATCCACATGTTCCCTTATGAAGTGATACCTGATGCTGATGTGCTTTGTCATTGAGTGTTGAACTGGATTACCTGTCATAGCAATAGCACTTTGATTATCACAGTAAATAGGAATTTTAGAAAATTCTAACCCATAATCTAGTAACTGATTCTTCATCCAAAGAATCTGTGCACAACAGCTTCCTGCAGCAATGTACTATGCTTCTGCAGTTGATGTGGAAATTGACTTCTGTTTCTTGCTAAACCAAGAAACCAATCTGCCTCCAAGAAATTGGCAGCTTCCACTTGTTCTTTTCCTGTCAATTTTGCATCCTGCAAAATCTGCATCAGAGTAAACTATTAGCTTAAAGTCTGATTCTCTAGGATACCACAATCCCAGATCAGTTGTACCCTTAAGGTACTTGAAAATTCTTTTCACAGCTGTTAAGTGAGGTTCTCTTGGATCTGCTTGAAATCTCGCACAAAGACAGGTAGCATACATGATATCAGGTCTACTTGCAGTTAGATAGAGTAATGAGCCAATCATACCTCTGTAATCAGTAATATCTACTGATGTACCAGTATCCTTATCCAATTTTATTGCAGTGGCCATGGGAGTGGATGCACTTGAACAATCTTTCATTCCAAATTTCTTCAGCAAATTTCTGGTGTACTTGGATTGACAAATAAAAGTGCCTTCTTCATTCTGCTTGACTTGAAGGCCCAGAAAATAGCTAAGTTCTTTCATCATACTCATTTGATATCTTGACTGCATCAACTTGGCAAACTTTTTACAAAGTCTGTCATTTGTGGAACCAAAAATGATATCATCAACATATATCTGTACCAAAAGTAAGTCCTTTCCATGATTGAGATAAAAAAATGTTTTGTCAATAATCCCTCTGTTAAATCCACTTTCCAGAAGAAACTGAGCTAGTGTCTCATACCATGCTCTTGGAGCTTGCTTAAGGCCATAAAGTGCTTTATCTAGTCTGTAGACATGATTAGGAAATTTTGAATCTACAAAACATGGAGGTTGTTCAACATATACTTCCTCTTCCAATTCTCCATTGTGAAAAGCACTTTTCACATCCATTTGAAAGACTGTAAACTTTTTGTGAGCAGCATACGCCAAAAATATCCTTATGGCTTCCAATCTAGCAACTGGTGCAAATGTTTCATCATAATCAATTCCCTCCTGTTGAGAATATCCTTTTGTAACCAGCCTTACTTTATTCCTTGTAATTATGCCATCACTATCAGTTTTGTTTCTGAACACCCACTTTGTACCAACAATAGATCTGTTCTTTGGTCTTGGCACTAGGGTCTAGACTTTATTTCTTTCAAATTCATTTAACTCTTCCTGTATTGCTTGCACCCAATCAGCATCTTGAAGAGCTTCTTCCACTTTCTTTGGTTCAGTCTGAGAGAGAAAAGAGTGATAAAGACATTCATTTGATGTAGCTGTTCTAGTTCTGACACCTGCATTAGGATTTCCAATAATTAAGTCAGGTGTATGTGCTTTAGTCAGCTGTTCTAGAACTGGATGCTCCCCCATGATCCATGCAGTCTTCATCAACATTTTCTGATTCTCCCCTTGAAATTATGATCTCTGAGTTGGATTCTTCAGAATTTGAGTTTCCAGAAATATCAGCACTTGAGTTTCCAGAATTATCAGAACTTGGCCCATTAGAACTTGATGAATCAGAACTTGAAGAGCCTGTTGTTGCAACTGATGCTTCTTGAAATGTGGTTGTATCTTCAGTATGCTCCCCCTGCACAGATGCATCTTCCTTTTGTGTAGTCACCACAGTTTTAATAACATCAGAGTTTAATCCATCAGAGTTTGCAGTATCAGGATTTAGACTGTCAGGATTTTCAGTATCAGAATTTAAAACTTCATTCTCAAATCTCAGCTGATCATGATCATTGAAATCTTCAAGTCCTGTAAGTTTCTTATCATCAAAAGAGACATTGATAGATTCCATGACAACCCTTGTTCTTAAATTTTAGACTCTGAAGGCTTTTATGGAAAGTGGATATCCAACAAAAATTCTTTCATTAGCTTTTAGATCAAATTTGGATATCTGTTCAGGATGAGTATTAAGAACAAAACACTTGCATCCAAATACATGAAAATACTTCAGATTTGGCTTCTTTTTCTTCACCATCTCATATGGTGTTTTTCCATGCTTGTTAATGAGTGTTGCATTCTGAGTAAAACAAGCAGTCTGCACAGCTTCAGCCCAAAAGTAGGTTGGCAACTTTGCTTCATCAAGCATGGTTCGTGCAACTTCAATAAGAGTTCTGTTCTTTCTTTCAACAACTCCATTTTGTTGTGGAGTTCCAGGAGCATAAAATTCCTGCTTTATTCCATGGTCTTTGCAGAACTCTTCCATGATCAAATTCTTGAACTCAGTGCCATTATCACTTCTTATGATCTTCACAGAATCTTTGACCAATTTATCCAGTTGCTTGACATGATCAATCAAAATAGATGCAGTTTCACTTTTTGAGTGCAAGAAATACACCCATGTGTATCTGGTGAACTCATCCACTATGACCATAGCATATTTCTTCTTTGCAATAGACATGACATTCACTGGACCAAATAGATCAACATGTAGTAGGTGATAAGGCTCAAGAATTGATGATTCATTCTTGCTCTTGAAAGAAGATTTTTTTTGCTTTGCCTTCTGACATGAATCACAAAGGCCATCAGGAGCAAATACTGATTTTTCCAAACCACTCACAAGATCTTTCTTGACTAGTTCATTTATATTGTTGAAATTTAAATGAGAGAGTTTCTTGTGCCAATTCCAGCTTTCTTCAATTGATGCTCTACTTAATAGACAGATTGCAGAACCATCAGTACTTGTTGAAAGCTTGGCTTCATAAATGTTACCATGCCTGTATCCTTTCTGAACAACTTTGCCTGTAGATTTTCTTACAACTTCACAGTGTTCTTCTAAGAAATCCACATGATAACCTCTGTCACAGATTTGACTCATACTCAGCAGATTGTGTTTAAGTCCTGAGACCATAGCTACTTTTTCAATGATGACATTCCCCAGATTGATATTGCCATATCCCAAAGTTTTTCCCATGTTGCCATCTCCATAAGAAACACTTGGGCCAACTTTCTACACAAAGTCTGATAGCAGGGCTTTATTTCCAGTCATATGTCCAGAACATCCACTGTCCAGAACTAGGATGTTTTTTCTGTTGCCCTGCAATCACAAAGACCACTAATGATTAGTTTTAAGGACCCAGACATGCTTGGATCCTTTGGCCTTATTAAGTTTGTTAACATTTGCAGCGGATTTAACATCAGAGTTTATGTTAACATTTTTCTTATCAGCATTTACACTATCAGACTTTGCATCAGAACTTACACTAGAAGGAACAATGCTAGCTTTCTTTAAAGAAGGTTTTATTTGATAATAATCATAGTAAAAACTATGATATTCCTTACAATTATAAATGGAATTCCATAAACTACCACAATGAAAACAAGGATTTTGTGGCCTATATCTAACAGACTGACTCTTAACTCCTGACTTTGAAGGTAAGGAGTTTATGTTCTTATTTTTCCTGCAAAAAGAAGCCAGATGGTTAGAATTTCCACAGTTATGACATATTTTTCTAGGAGCATTAGGAACATGCTTATAATCATTACTTTTATTCATACCTTCCTTTCCATTCCTATTTTTCCTAGGTGGCTTTACCTTGTTTACATTCTTAACATCTCTCAGCTTATGCTTAAGCTGCTTCTTTGTCATTAAGCATGTGTTTACTTCAGTTGGCTTACCCTGTTTTGGTTTGTCAGAAGTTAATTTCTCTTTAACTTCTGATTTATCAATATCAGACTTTACAGCTACAAACTTAACAGGATTTACCTTTGGCTTTTGTTTAACAACTATAGGATCAATCTCTACAGTTCCCTTATCATTCTTATCATCTCCATAACCTAAGCCTTCTTTCCAGTTTCCACTACTAAGAATATTCTGAGTTGCTTTACCAGAGTTAGTCCAAGTCCTGATAATCTCTTGTTGTGCAAGACATGCCTGTATCATAAAAAGACTAAGTCATATTGAAAACCCTAAGATTTGTTGTATTGTAACCTTAATCTGTAATTTATACTTGTAACACTTAATGTCTGTAAAATGTAAATGGAGCAGACTGGAGCATTTTTCCCTAAACAGTGTCAAGCCTAAGAATTCTATCTGGAAGAAGATCAAGAAGGTCATGCCTCAGAAGAATTATGAAGAAGCTTGGAGTTGAATAATTCTGTTTGGTGAAAAACATTCTAAGTCAAGATCTCTACAAGTCACAGAATTAGTGTTATAGAGAAGTCATTCGAGAACTCAGAAAGACCCATTGAGAACTCAGGAATTGTCTATCGAGAACTCAGGAAATGCTATTGGAGATATCGATAAGTCAGATACCCATTCGAGAACTCAAAGATATCGACAAGTATATATTCATTAGATAACTCTGAGTTATCGATAAGCCAAAGTCCATTAGAGAACTCTGAGTTATCGATAAACCAAAATTCACTAGAGAACTCAGAGTTGTCGATAAGTCAAGTCAACAATGAAGTTTCAGAGATATCGACAAGCCAACATGCCTGTCGAGATGTCGAGTTCTCTACAGCTTAATTGGAGATCTCGAAGTGAAGAAATTTCTCTAAGTACAGAATTGCAGAACAGTTCAATATCCAAGGTTGCAAATCAACAAACAATTTATACAGCTGGATTGACAAGTCTACAAAAAGCAGCTTGAGAGATGTGCAAGATTAATGGTGAAGATTAACTGACAAAGGAGGATCAACCAATACACAGTGGATGAAGATATGCTAATCTAGATATGGAAATCTCATTTTTCCCTTAAATAGAAGTGATTAGTGACAGGTTAGAAAAGCGATTAGCACTTCTTATTCTTCACTGTGTAAACCAAAGTTAACTATCATATAAAGTTAACTGAGGTCCTTTGTTTAAGATAGGACTGAATAGATTAGAAATTGTATTCTCTCTCAAGAAAGAAGCTAACTTCTAAACCAAGAACTTAGAGATTTTGTAGCAAAACACTGCTTGATTTTTAATATAAAATTAAGTGAGTTTTGAAGATCTTTGTTTTACATATTTGCATTGTTATTTATGTTTAACATCTATTCTACAAAATCATTGATAACAACCAACTGCTAAACCCAAAGTCGATCAAAAAGTAAACATTTAAGCCAAAACACATTCACCCCCCCCTCTGTGTTGTATTCATATCTAACAAGTGGTATCAGAGCAAAATCTGAAAGTAAACATATTAGATCTTGGAAAAATGAATATACAGAAAATCAGTAGTATCAAGATTCCTCCCTTTGATAAGGCCAACTACACTTTATGGAAAAAGAAAATGTTTCTATTTATAAGAATGGCCAATCACCTTTACATTCAGATCCTCAAGAATGGGCCCTTCACTCCTATGCTTAGAGTTGAGGAAACGACAGATGAAGACATGGTTATTCCAGCTCATTATACTCCCAAGGATGCCTCTGAGTATGAAACTGAAAGAGAGAAAGTTTCCCTAGACAGTGCTTTGCAACTGATACTAATTGAGTCACTTGACAATGTAATGTATAATAACATTGTCAACTGTGACACTGCTAAACAGATCTGGGAAAAGATTGAGATACTCTGTGAAGGAACTAAGGAGGTTAGGTCAAATCAAAGAAGGATATTGATTTCTCAGTATGAGGGTTTTATGGCTAAACCAAAGGAAGGTATTACTGATGTGTTTGAAAGGTTTAATAAGCTGATAAATGACTTGCAGCTTCATGATAAATTTTATGATGTTGAAGAAGTGAATTTGAAGTTCTTCCTTACTCTCCCTGATCATTTGGAACAAAAGATCTCTACAATCAGAGAAGGAAGGGATTTGAGTAGAATCACACTGGAAGTGCTCTATGGGGTTCTGAAAACTTATGAACTTGAAATGATTCAAAAGAAATCATTAAGGGCTGGTCAAGGATATGGAATGGATGACTCAAGTGCACTGATTGTGAACGATGGCCAGACCTCTAATGATGAGCAAAGATCCCAAACTCCAGTAATTTCTACAAGTGAGAAAAGAGTCAATTGTTGGATTTTAATCGCAGCGGAGGCATGGTAAAACACTTTTTACACATAAAATCCAAATAAAAGCATATAAATCGTGGTAAAAACATATGTATCGATTACTAACCTTTAATATGCGATCCAAAAGCATCGATCGGAGATCCTTAGCAGCTGCTCCTCAAACGTGAAGCACTCCACTGGTATCCATCAAGAAAACGACGTTAAGGAGGAGGAGGAGGAGGAGGTGGAGAGAATTAGGTTTTATAAAATTTTGGGGTTAGAATAAAAATAGGGTTTATAATAGTATATTTATAGGCAAAATTTTCAGCTGAAATTTTCCCATAAATATTATTATTATTATCCCATTTATTATTCTCATTAATAATTAAAACACCTTTTAATTATTAATCCTTTTTCTAAACACTTTAGAAATAATTCTCTCTCTTGATTTAATTTCCAAAAATTAAATCCTTAATTAATAATATTAAGAACTTTTCTTAATTAATTTATAATCAATTAAATATCATTTAATCAATTATTAAATTTGCCAATTAATTATTTATTTCACAAATAAATAATTATTAGCCATTATTAATTAATTCCTCCACCATTAAATCATTCTCCTTTTATGGTGTGACCCTGTAGGTTCAATATTAAGCCGGTAGTAGAAATAAATAATAATAAAACTATTTTATCATTATTTATATAAATTCTCTAATTTATTAAATATGATTAATTAATTAATCACATTTATTCTACATCGTGAGGGATACTTCTCAGCATATCGCGACTATCCGGATAATACGAATTCACTGCTTAGAATACCAAGAACCTATTCAGTGAATAGTTACCGCACAATAAACTTCTTCTACCCTGTAATGTCCCGATTAAATACAAGGCATGGATCTTGTGTCAAGCCTATCTAATTTAATCACTTGTTTACCATTTACTATGCTTAGTTCTATGCAAATTAGAAACTCCTTTCTAATTTCATTCACTCTGGCCAGAGATTCCTGAACTAGCATAAGTGGATCAGCCTTGAACATTCGCTTCCTTCACTGGAAGGGGTAGATCCTTTATTGATCATACACTATCTTCATGTACAAATTCCTATACCCAGTAGAGCCCTAATAATTGTCCCTGGAGACTAAGAACTAAACCAAAGCATAGTTCAGAGTACACAAGATGACTATGATGACCTCAAGTCTAAGGATACTTGTACAACTATCACTATGTGAACAACTGCTGACACGTCAGTGAACTCCATCAGTTGTTCAGTTGGGCGAGTCATGTTCAGTGAACTTATTCTATAATAAGCACCTACATACTAGCTATAGTGTCACCACACAAATGTCTATGAGAACAGACATCCTTCATAATGAAGCAAACATAGTATGTACCGATCTTTGTGGATTATTAATTACCAGTTAGTAATCCTATGACCAGGAACTATTTAAGTTCAGAGTTATCATCTTTTAGGTCTCACTATTATGATCTCATCATAATCCATAAAAAGCTTTACTCTAAACTATGGTATATCTTATTTAAACACTTAAATAGGTAAAGCCCGTAATAAAAACAAAACTAGTCTTTTATTAATATCAATGAAATCAAAACAGATTACACAGGAAGTTATTCCTAAATCCTAATACATGATTGGACTTAGGATATATTCCTTTCAATCTCCCACTTGTACTAAAGTCAATCACTCTGGTATTTAATACCCATCTAGTCTTTATGACGATCAAAGTGACTTTCAGAAAGTAGCTTTGTGAGTGGGTCTGCTATGTTGTTATGTGTGTCAACTTTATTTCAATACAATACAAGAAATGTTACCGCGCTCCCACTAACCCTTTTGTAGACACATGGTTCATTTACGTTTTTGATAAAACCAAACTCTTTGATTGTCTCATCAAAACGGATGTTCCATTTACAAGAAGCTTGCTTTAAACCACATATGGTTCGCAGCAGCTTACACACTAGGTTTTCATTTCCCTTGGAAAGAAAACCATCTGGCCATTTGCCAGATTTCATAGTCGTAGTAAGCAGCAATCGCAAGCAAAATCCGAACTGATTTTAACAGGGCTACAGGTAAAAGGTTTCATCAAAGTCAATCCATTGCCTTTGTTTGAATCCTTTTGCCAAAAGCCTGGCCTTATAGGTCTCCACCTGGTCATCTGCTCTAATCATTCTTTTGTATACCGTATACATAGATTCCATTCCGGATTTCATGGCACTTTGCCATTTCTCTGAGTCAACACTACTCATAGCCTCATTATAGGTCACAGGGTCATCATCATCAATGATCGACAACTCATTGTCATTCTTAATGACAAAGCCATATTACCTCTCAGGTTGGCGAGACACTCTCCCTGTTCTATGAATGGGCTGTTCCACAGAAGGTTGTTCAGTCAGAACAGGTGTTTCCACTTGATCCGTAGTAGTTTGTGCTTCTTGAACTTCATCAAGTTCAAATTTTGCTCCCACTGTTTCCTTCAAGGATAAACTCCTTTTCCAAGAAGGTAGCATGTCTGGAGACAAACACCCGATGATCGGTGTAAAAATAATACCCTAAAGTCTCTTTAGGATATCCCACAAAACTACATTTTACGGATCGATATTCCAGCTTATCTGGGTCAACTTATTTGACATAAGCTGGACATCCCCAAATCTTAACGTGTTTAAGACTCGGTTTCCTTTCTTTCCATATCTCATACGAAGTTTGAGGAACAGATTTGGAAGGCACCTTATTCAGTAAATATGCTGAGGTTTCCAATGCATAACCCCATAGGAATACTGGAAGATTCTCATAGCTCATCATGGACCGAACTATGTCTAACAAAGTTCGATTTCTCCTTTAGATACCAATCTGGAGGAGTCCACTGGGAGACTATACCATTTACTTTGAGATAATCTAGAAACACTCCATTAAAGTATTCACCACCTCGATCTGATCGAAGAGTTATAATACTATGTTTGGTTGTTTCTCCACTTCATACTTATACTCTTTGAACTTTTCAAAGGCTTCAGACTTGTGTTTCATCAAACACATATCCGAATCTAGATCTATCATCTATGAAAGTAATGAAGTATGAAAATCCACCCATGGCTTGCGTAGACATTGGTCCACATACATCTGTATGTACCATTCCTAGCAAATTTGCAGCCCTCTCTCCATGTCTACTAAATGGAGACTGCAGTGCCACAATGAAGTGAGATTTTCATCATCCCTTTTCTTTTATTAGTTTGTTCAATCTGAAGTAAATTATGTCATATTTATACAGACCATTATTTAAAGTACCCCATAAAGAATATTATCTCTAAGAATAGAACATTCATTATTCTCAATAATAAATGAAAATCCAGCCAAGTCTAACATGGGAATAATATTCCTCACAATCGAGGGAACAAAATAATAATTATTTAAAAACAATAGTCTTGCCCGTAGGCATATGTAAATGAAATGATTCTACATCTTTAGCAGCAACTCTTGCTCCATTTCCCAACAGTAGAATCACCTCCTCTTCCTCAAGAGTCCTACTTCTCCTTAGTCCCTGCAACAAATTGCAGATTTGAGAACCACAGGCAGTATCTAATACCCAAGTAGAAATTTGATTTAATGACATATTCACTTTTATCATGAACATACCTGAATCAGAAGCGGTAGTCTCACTACCCTTCTTCTTCTTCAATTCTGCAAGGTAAACCTTGCAGTTCCTCTTCCAGTGCCCCACCTTGTTACAGTAAAAGCAAACAACTTTGCTCTTGGGGTCTTCAGCTTTTGGTGGAACCGGCTTTTCTTCACCTACTTTCTTCTTCTTGGAAGAGTTCCTCTTTCTTTTCTTAGGATTGGAACCTTCACCAATTAGAAGAACAGAACTCTTCTTAGGGGGGAAATTCGATTCCGCAGTCTTCAATATGTTGTGGAGTTCAGGCAGGCTGACATCCAACTTATTCATGTGAAAGTTCACAACAAACTGCGAGAACGAACTCGGAAGCGATTGCAAGACCAGGTCTTGGCTCAGCTCCCCATCCATGGCAAAACCAAGTTGTCCAAGACGTTCAATCAAATTGATCATCTTAAGTACATGGTCATTCACAGATGATCCCTCAGACATCCTACAACCGAACAACTCCTTCGATATCTCATATCGAGCTGTCCTCCCCGCCACATCATACAACTCTTGTAGATGCATGAGGATAGTGTGAGCATCCATATGCTCATGTTGCTTCTGTAGCTCAATGTTCATGGAAGCTAGCATGATGCATTGAGCAACATTTGCATCATCTATCCACTTACGATACACAACATGTTCATCATTATGTGCATCACTAGCAGGTTCAGTAGGCTTAGGTGAGTCAATCACGTATTCCAGCTTCTCAATCCTGAGAACAATTCTCAAGTTTCGAAGCCAGTCAGCATAATTAGGACCAGTCAATTTATGAGCATCCAGTATGCTCCTGAGTGATAGTGCAGAAGACATAATGTATATTGTAAATCTGTAAATGATAAACACATAACAACACTTAGCAAATATTCGATTTCATTTCAAAGCACTATATGAATCGGGTCTTTATTCATAAGTGGCTCCCACTAGTTTATCTAATTTATTCAACCCCCTACGTGAAAAATTAAGCATTCATAATGCTAGTGGGAATAGGAATCCTACATTCCATTACACAACCCCGGCTGTGGCACGAAACGCCATGTAATGTTCAATAGGCAGACAACTCTTGTCAATTACATCTAATGTTATTCCCTAATCAAACTTTAGCCTCTTGAATAATTGAGTCACGACTGTGGCACGACAAACTCAATATTCTAAGTCAAGTCTAACCCAACATTCCGTACAATTGAATCAGTCCCCAAAAGCCCACGGCTGTGGCACGTACCGACCTTTAGATTCTTATTCAATGTACACATCTCTATGTAATAGACAAGTATTTCTTATTTCAAAATCAAAGCCCTCGGCTGTAGCACGAACCGACAATGATTCAAAAATAAGAACTATTTTTCTATCATGTTGGAAGGCTATGACCGACACAAGCCCGTTGTGTCATTGGCCAATTACTACTTGATATTATTTATTTTAGAGGGAATATATTACGTTACAATCATAATCATATTATAAAGAGATTCTTCCTTTTTAAATTAAATATTTCAAATTAATAATCAATAATCAGATGATTCCCAGATCGGGTGGAGCATTATCAAGAGGCGTCACTTAATAACCCTTTCTTACAGATAGAAATCTGTTGTTGACAGAATCATCCTTTCTCTCATATCAAAAATTCATATTCAATTACATGTTTCATAAACACAAGAATCTCATGATTGTATTCATAATATTATCATTAAGGGTATGAAACAATTTCAGTATACTAGGTTGTCTAACAAACGCCTTATGTTCATTTAAGTTCACCTAAATCTATCATCGCATGAGAAACTAAGCATATATCACATATATAAACATGAATAAACATCAAGGTAGGCATGTTACATCATCTAGCATATAGGTCTAAGCATTATACATTTCTATGTATCACATGAAGCACTTAAAAGCAATTCAAACGATCAAAAACAGCTTTAAAACACTTCTGTCAGCTAGAAACAGTTCGAAACAATTTCATAAAATATCATATAATATACCATTAGAAGCGTCTCGAAAAGATGAATCCAACGGTACCAAAAATGCCCTATTCTGAGCTGCCACGCGCCCGCACGCGCCGAAAGAAGGTCTCTCACGCGCCCCCACGCGCACACGCGCCTGACAGCGCGTGTCTGACTTTCCTCCACGCGCCCCACGCGCCCCACGCGCCCCACGCGCCTCACGCGCCTAACCCCCTATGCTGATGTCAGCATAACGTCATCTGATGATGTCAGCACGACGTCATCAGCGCGTGTCTACCACGTGCCGCGCGTGGCACGCCAGCGCGTGAGCCCCCCGCGCGCGTGGTCGACGCGCGGTCCTTCGTTCTGTTTACGTCAGTCACCGTTTTTCGATCGCCGTGCTGTTCTTCTCTCTTTCTGTGCCACCGTACTATTCACAGCAGCACATCACATGTGCCTTTATCTCAACAGCAGCATAAACAACACAGACAATACAAACATATATATATATATACTATATATATATATATATACTTATTAAATTATGAATTTAATTGTAAGAACTTCAAAAATTCATAATAAAAAATCTATACATCATAAAATTATGAAAAAAATACCCAGACGATCTAAAATACTTGTAGAACCCAGATCAACATTCAAAATTATTCTGGGAAATGATTTTTTATCAGACAAAATTAATCCATGATATAACTTGTAAAAATCATAATTAATTCATACAAGCACATAAAATTCTGAAGTTTTTACCACATATCTATATGCATACAACCTAAGCTCTGATATCATTGTTGGATTTTAATCGCAGCGGAGGCATGGTAAAACACTTTTTACACATAAAATCCAAATAAAAGCATATAAATCGTGATAAAAACATATGGATCGATTACTAACCTTTAATATGCGATCCAAAAGCATCGATCAGAGATTCTTAGTGGCTGCTCCTCAAACGCGAAACACTCCACCGGTATCCACCAAGAAAACGACGTTAAGGAGGAGGAGGAGGTGGAGAGAATTAGGTTTTATAAAATTTTGGGGTTAGAATAAAAATAGGGTTTATAATAGTATATTTATAGGCAAAATTTTCAGCTGAAATTTTCCCATAAATATTATTATTATTATCCCATTTATTATTCTCATTAATAATTAAAACACCTTTTAATTATTAATCCTTTTTCTAAACACTTTAGAAATAATTCTCTCTCTTGATTTAATTTCCAAAAATTAAATCCTTAATTAATAATATTAAAAACTTTTCTTAATTAATTTATAATCAATTAAATCTCATTTAATCAATTATTAAATTTGCCAATTAATTATTTATTTTATAAATAAATAATTATTAGCCATTATTAATTAATTCCTCCACCATTAAATCATTCTCCTTTTATGGTGTGACCCTGAAGGTTCAATATTAAGCCGGTAGTAGAAATAAATAATAATAAAACTATTTTATCATTATTTATATAAATTCTCTAATTTATTAAATATGATTAATTAATTAATCACATTTATTCTACATCGTGAGGTATACTTCTCAACATATCGCGACTATCCGGATAATACGAATTCACTGCTTAGAATACCAAGAACATATTCAGTGAATAGTTACCGTACAATAAACTCCTTCTACCCTACAATGTCCCGATTAAATACAAGGCATGGATCTTGTGTCAAGCCTATCTAATTTAATCACTTGCTTACCATTTACTATGCTTAGTTCTATGCAAATTAGAAACTCCTTTCTAATTTCATTCACTCTGGCCAGAGATTCCTGAACTAGCATAAGTGGATCAGCCTTGAACATTCGCTTCCTTCACTGAAAGGGGTAGATCCTTTATTGATCATACACTATCTTCGTGTACAAATTCCTATACCCACTAGAGCCCTAATAATTGTCCCTGGAGACTAAGAACTAAACCAAAGCATAGTTCAGTGTACACAAGATGACTATGATGACCTCAAGTCTAAGGATACTTGTACAACTATCACTATGTGAACAACTGTTGACACGTCAGTGAACTCCATTAGTTGTTCAGCTGGGCGAGTCATGTTCAGTGAACTTATTCTAGAATAAGCACCTACATACTAGCTATAGTGTCACCACACAAATGTCTATGAGAACAGACATCCTTCATAATGAAGCAAGCATAGTATGTACTGATCTTTGCGGATTATTAATTACCAGTTAGTAATCCTATGACCAGGAACTATTTAAGTTCAGAGTTATCATCTTTTAGGTCTCACTATTATGATCTCATCATAATCCATAAAAAGCTTTACTCTAAACTATAGTATATCTTATTTAAACACTTAAATAGATAAAGCCCGTAATAAAAACAAAACTAGTCTTTTATTAATATCAATGAAATCAAAACAGATTACACAGGAAGTTATTCCTAAATCCTAATACATTATTGGACTTAGGACATATTCCTTTCATCAATGACACTAAAGAGCAAGTCATACTGGAATTGGATGAAGAAGATGAGTTCTACACTCTTGATGAGCTTGATGAGCTAGACAAATCAATGGCTTACTTGGCTAGAGAATTCTCTAACATTAGAGTGAAGAAACCAAGATTTTTCAAGAGCAAAGGACAGTCCTTCAACATAGACAGCAGCTGGAAAGGAAAAGGGAAGTACACTCCTGATAGCAAAACTGGCTACAAAACTGCATCTGTTGATAGATCAAACATAAGGTGCTTTAAGTGTGATGAGTTGGGCCATTTTGCTACAGAATGTAGGAAACCTAAGAAGGCAAAGAAAGACAAAGCCTATCTTGAATTGGAAGCAAAGTATGATGCTCTTCTAAAGAAGTGACAAGGGAAAGCTTATATTGCTGAGGGCAAAAGCTGGGATGATTCAGATAATGATGAAGATGAAGAAGTTGGAAACTATGCACTCATGGCCTTGGAGCAAGGAGATTCTTCATCATCTAAATCACAGGTACCAACTCTTACCATAATTGATTTAAATGTCAGTCAATATAAGGAAACTGTTGAAAAGATGAGCACAGAAATGTTCTATATTCATACAAGCATGGTTGCTGCAAATGAGGAAGTTAGCAGATTGAAAAAGATCAATAAAAAACTTGAGAGTCAAAACAAAGAGACTGAATTGTTGCTGGTTGAGCTTGATGCTGCTAAGCAAGAAAATGCATACTTAAAGAACAAATTAAAGTGTGCAAGTGAAATTGAAGCAGTATTGAGAGAAAGGCTGGAGAAGAATGAAGTGAAGCTGAAATCCTTCAAAAATGCTTTTGAGTTGATTGTCTAATATCATGAAAAGAACAAGCCATGTGCAAACATTGCCATTGGTCTTGATTATGAGGGTTTGAACAACAAAAAGAAGTCTGTCAGTGATAAAGGAAAATCAACTGAAACTGAGAATGTTCCAATTATTTTGAAGAAAGTTGAATCACCTTTGTTCAAGGCATGTGAGGTGAACTTCAGTGAAGAAGAGTTGATCATCAAACAGGAGATAGCTGATAAGGACAAGGAAAAGAAAAATGATAAGACAACTCAGTCTTCCATCTCTTTTGAAACACTAAAAGCCAATCAAGAAACTAAGGAGCCTGTGAAGGAGATTAAAGCTGAAGAGGTCAAAAAGAAAAAGAAGAATAGAAATGGAAAGATTGGGATAAACAAAAGCAATAATTTTGCTTATGTTGCAGATGTTCCTAGAAAGAGGTATGAGAATTGTGGATCAATGAATCACCTAACTCACCTTTGTAAAAAGATTGTTAGCAATCCACCTGAAGGAGTCTGCAAGTACAATGAAGCTAAGGCTAATGATCCCTATTCATTCTGTGACAAGTTTGACTGCATTCCCTGCAACATGAAAGTGATGAAGAGTTGCCAAAAATTGAGAATTGATCTTATAGAATCAAAAGTTGGTTCTATATCTGAAAGGGAAGATGCTCAACAGTCTATGAATTCCATTTTATCTGAAAATTTTCATTCTACTTCTGCAAAATCAGTTAATAAGAAGAAAGTGCCCAACACAGCTTGGGTAGCTAAACACACTTAATCCTCATTTTGTGTAGGGCAAAGGAAAGAAGGTCATATGGATCATTGATAGTGGATGTTCCAGGCATATGACAGGTGATAAGGCCCTGCTATCACAATTTGAGGAGATGACTGGCCCTTTGGTGACCTTTGGAGACAACAACAAAGGATTCACAATGGGATATGGCAAGATTGTTTCTGGAAATGTTGTCATTGAAGATGTAACACTAGTTGCTGGATTAGAAGTAAATCTTCTAAGTGTTAGTCAATTTGCAGACAGAGGTTTTCAAGTTGTTTTCAACAAAGAAGATTGTGCTTTTATTAGCAAAAAGACTGGTGAAATTGCTCTTAAAGGAGTAAGAAAGGGAAGCTTGTTTGTTACAGACTTAGACTCAACAAATAAGGATGGAGTGTGTTGTTTCTACACCAAGGCATCAGAAGAGCAAAGAAAATTGTGGCATAAGAAGCTATTTCACTTGAATTTCAAAGCAATCAACACCTTAGTCAAGAAGGAGCTTGTGAGAGACATGCCCAGTCTGGAATTTGCTCAACTGGAAGTGTGTGAAGCTTGTCAGAAAGGAAAAATGAAAAGATCAAGTCACAAGTCAAAATCTGTGAATTCTATAAGTGCACCTCTGCAACTTATTCACATGGACTTGTTTGGGCCAGTAAATGTCTTGTCCATTTCAAGGAACAAATATGCTCTTATCATGGTTGATGATTTTTCAAGATACACTTAGGTTGAGTTTATGTACTCTAAAGATGAAACTCCAAACATTATAATTGAGCACATCAAGAAAATTGAGAAGCAAGTTGAAGGAAAAGTTAGTGTGAAAATATTGAGGAGTGATAATGGAACAGAATTCAGAAACTCATCATTAAGTGAATTCTGCAAAATCAAAGGCATTGTTCAATAATTTTCAGCAGCTAGAACACCTCAACAGAATGGAGTAGTTGAGAGGAAAAATAGAACATTGGTTGAAGCTGCTAGAACCTTGCTACAACTGCATGCTACACTCAAAATAGATATCTCATCAACAAAGCTCATGACAAATCACCTTACTCAATCATGTCTAACAGGAAGCCTACAGTGAAGCATCTACATATGTTTGGAAGCAAGTGTTATATTCTAAAAGACAACTCTGAATATGTGGGAAAATTTGAATCTAAAGTTTTTGAAGCAATTTTTCTGGGATATTCATTGGAAAGAACAACCTAAAGTTTATGTGATTGATCAAAAGAAAATTATGGAAAGCACAGATGTGACTTTTGATGATGACAAGTGTCCAGGATTGGAATGCCTTGATGTAAATGATGCTGAAGCCCTTGCATTTGAGAATCTAACCATTGATAGTGATTCTGATGAGGAAGATGAAGTTGTGGCACAACAAATGACAAATGAAGAGACCTCTGAACAAAATCATGGGAATGAAAGCTCTCTTCAGACACCTAAATTTGATGGAACAAACTCGGGGGGGTGAAAGAGAGAATGGAAATGATAGTCATGGTAATACTGAAGAAAATGATGAAGGCACTAGTCAATAGACACACACTAGAAAGTGGGATAGGAGTCATACAGTAGAAGCTATTATTGGTGATCCCTCAGCTGGTGTGAGAACTAGAAGTGAAACTGCTAATGAATGCCTACATGCATGTTTTCTATCTCAGGTAGAGCCCAAGAAAACTGAAGAAGCCCTATTGGATCCTGATTGGATATGTGCTATGCAAAAGGAGCTGAATCAGTTTGAGAGAAACAAAGTTTGGAAATTAGTCCCTGCACCAAAGAACAGAAGCATAATTGGAACTAAGTGGGTGTACAGGAACAAAATGGATGAAAATGGAATTGTTATGAGAAACAAAGCAAGGCTGGTTGCTAAAGGATACTCACAAGAAGAGGGAATTGACTATGATGAGACTTTTGCTCCTGTTGCAACACTAGAAGCAATAAGAATTTTTCTGGCATTTGCTGCACACTCAAATTTCAAGATGTGTCAAATGGATGTCAAGAGTGCTTTTCTTAATGGTGAACTAGAAGAAGAAGTTTATGTGCAACAGCCACCTGGCTTTGAAGATCTAGAATTTCCTAACTTTGTTTACAAATTACCAAGGCTCTATATGGATTGAAACAGGCACCTAGAGCCTGGTATGACACACTGTCAGAATTTCTACTCAAACATGGTTTTACCAGAGGTACTATTGATAAGACTCTCTTCTACAAGAAGCATGGTGAAGATATGATCCTAGTTCAAATCTATGTGGATGATATCGTCTTTGGATCTACAAATGAAAAGCTTTGTCAAAGATTCTCTAGGCTAATGCAGAGTGAATATGAAATGAGCATGCTGGGAGAATTGAGTTACTTCCTTGGCCTTCAAGTTAGTCAAAGAAGTGATGGTATTTTCATCAGCCAAACCAAATATGTGAATGACTTATTGAAGAAATTTGGTATGGTGGATAGCTCACCTGCATCTACACCAATGTCTACTGCAACCAAGTTGGATGAAGACAAGAAAGGCAAGAGTATGAATATTTCAAGCTATAGAGGGATGATTGGATCATTGCTTTATTTGACTGCTAGTAAACCAGACATCATGTTTGCTACTTGTCTATGTGCTAGATTTCAAGCCAATCCAAAGGAATCACATTTGATGGCTGTGAAAAGGATTTTCATATACTTAAAGGGAACTCCAAACTTGGGATTATGGTATCCTAAGGGAACTAGTTTTGAAGCTGTTGGATACACAGATGCAGATTTTGCTGGATGCAGGGTTGATAGGAAAAGTACTAGTGGAAGCTGTCAATTTCTTGGTCAAAGACTTGTATCCTGGTATAGTAAGAAACAATAATCTGTGTCAACTTCCACAGCTGAGACTGAATATATAGCTGCTGGAAGTTGTTGTGCTCAGGTGCTTTGGATTAGAAATCAGCTAATGGACTATGGTCTAGTGTTACATAAAATTCCTATTATGTGTGACAATACTAGTGCCATATCTATAGTAGCTAATCCAGTTAATCATTCTAGAACAAAGCATATTGATGTTAGGTACCATTTTATCAGGGAACATGCTGCAAATGGTACCATTAAGCTCATTTTTGTTCCAACAGAGAAATAATTAGCTGACATTTTTACTAAACCTTTGGATGAAGCAACCTTCACTAGACTTGTGAGTGAAATTGGAATGCTCAATTCTTCATCCTAAGGCAAGAACTCAGCTAATGTGTTACAGCAGATTAATTTTTAATAAATCAACCTAGTTTGATTTAATTGGAAATTAACTGAAATATGAATTATAAATATTTCAGAATCTCTGTATATTTATTTTTTTAAAAACTCAAAAATTAACTTAGAATATTTCAAATTCTAAGTAAACTGCGTAGTTGTTAATTTACATCTTAAATGTGTAAAATTAACACAAGGCAGAATAACAGTACTCAAAGGTATAGAGAACTGAGTTCTCGATAAGTCAAAATGACTTATCGACAAGTTATTTTAGAGTTCTCGAGTGAGTCCTCGATAAGTCTATTTACAGACTTCTCGAATGACTTCTCGATAAGCTCTATTATGACTTATTGATAAGACCATGTAGAGTTCTCTAATAGTGTTAATTCACAGAGTTCTCGACAAGGATATCTGAGACTTATCAATAACTCAGAACTAAAATAATTTAATTCAATGAATTATTTTAGACAAATAATTTTGGAAAATTTATTCTGATTTCAATTTGATTCAATTCAAATAAATTAGAATCATTTTTAGTCCATTTTCGGACAAACTGGGCATTTATCAGAGTTCTCGATAAATCATTTCTTAGTTCTCGAAAAGAATTAATAAAATGACTTATCGAATGAACCTTTTTCAAATTCAAAATTACTTCTCGATAAGTTTAATATCAAACGTTTATTTGACTTCTCGATAAGTATTTTACTTTTTCTATAAATACCCAGACTTCTCGATACATACACTGTACTTACACTTTTTCGAGATCTCAAGTGACCTAGATTTCAGATAAAAGGCGAGATCTCTCTCGTTTTTGCTCCTTTCTCAAAACCTTTTCTTACCCACTACTTCTAAACACTAAAATGGCATAAAAAATTGTTAGAGCTTTCATTCCAGAGAAGGGAACCAACTTTATTGCTTTTCTTGATGTTAACCAAGCCCCTGATAGTTTCAAGGGGTTTGTGGAGTTTCTTTCTGAATCCTATATTGCAGGTGCTTTAACTGCAAGTCTTGTGCTATATTTGGACGTTCTTCATGAATTTTGGACATCAGCTATAACTAGGACAGTTGTTCTAGAGAATGTCACTTCTATGGTGGTCACCTGCACAATTGGAGGCCAAGAAATTGAGTTTTCAGCTGCTGATGTGAATACAGCCCCGGGATTGCCAACTAAGAACTATGGAGAGATGCCAATTGTAGATGAGCTGAGTGAATTCACGGACTTCATCAACTACAGTGGCTCAATCAACTTGGTAAGCCTGAACAGGACAAACCTTAGGAAGGAATGGTCCTTTGTGTTTGATTCTGTAGTGAGGGCTTTCACCTGCAGAAAAACTAGCTTTGACAATATCTCAAGTGTGGTGCAGAAGCTGGTGTTCTTAATAGCTCACAACAGGCATCTGAATGTTGGGGCTCTAATTCTGGAGGAGCTGGCTACCAGGCTTACTATGCCTTTGAAGAATAGAGGTAAATAAATCTTTTTGTCAAGGTTTATTATGTCTACTTTAGCTCATAAAGTCAATGACATACATTTGTTAGCTGGTATTGATAGTAGTAGAATTGGCAATTGTAAGCAAGTGTCCAAAATAATATTTGGCTCACTTACTACAAAGAATAAGGTGAGTGTAAGTCTTAGAATTACTCCATTTATGTTGGAGAGATTCAGGACTTATCCTTACCCTATGCCAGATATGAGGGCTCCTCAATTTGCTAGTTCAACTATGGTTCCTGAGCCTGTGGAAGTACAAACACAGGCACACCAACAGGGACCTTCCAAAGCTGCAGCCCCTTCTTCTAAACCACTAGATATTAGCAAACCAACCACTTTAGTCTCTCAAAAAACTGAAGTGAGTAAAAAGAAGAGAAAGGAACCAACCCTTGCTGTTGTAAATGATAGTGAAACAGTTCAAACTGAACCAGAGTCACCCTTGGTCAAGAGACCAAAGAAGAGTAAGATACCTGAGTTGACCACTCAAAACACCTCTGTGTCCTCCCAAAAGGGCACAGTTGAACAAATGGGGAGTAAACAGTTACTAGATGCATCCTCTCAACAGGGTGTATCTATTGAAAAGAGCATTCACCCCAATGCACCCTGTACTGAGTCAGCACAACCTGCACCTAGAGTGTATGGTAGAAGAAATAAGGATGGCACACACATTAAGGGCACATCATTTGAAGCTCCCTCATCCATTCAGGGGGAGCTGCCAACACTCACAACTGAGCAAACTTCTCTAATCTCTCAAATTTCTTCATCATATAGAGCACTTGAATCTGATTCTCAAGTGCACCAACACTCAAGTGACATGGTTCATGAAACTGTGATCACCACCCAGAACCAACATCTATATGGTGAGAGGCTACTAGCTGGGGTAGACCTTGATGACACCATAAAAAATATGGGGGTTTTATCAATTTTTAGTGAAGACCCCATGGTCACTCTTGCACCTTCATGTGCACAATCATCTTCACAGATGAATAGGTTTGAAGGTAGTACTCTTGAGGGAGAGCTATCTAAATCCTCTCCAATTCAATTGGAGGTTCCTCTAGAAGGAACAACTCCCCTCAAAACCCTAGCTGAAATTGCCTTGGCAGTTGAAGCTAGGAGTACAATTGCCAATGACCCTGTTATGGGAGAGGCAAGTTCATCACATATATGTGACAGTGCTCTATAAGGTGCACAAAGGTTTGAGGCTGGTGTACATGACAGTGACCCAGTCAAATCCTCTCCAATTCCAATGGAGGTTCCCACTACATGTGGTGAACAACAAACTTTCAAAACCACAGATTTATCTGTGAGTCAAACTGTGACTTCAGTCACAGGTGGTAATCTGGACATTTCTCAACAGCCATCCACATCTCAATCCAGCCAACCACATGTCATGACTCAATGGCTACAAGATATAGAAGCTCAGCCTTCTACAGTTGATGACATGTTGGTAGATCAAATCTCAGGCTTGGCCAATCTCTCTCAGCAATTGCTCACTTCAGACATGGGGAACCTGGACTATCAAGCTATACTACTATGATTCAATGAAGAGGTTGAACAATAGAAGGAGAAGATAGTAGATGAGGCTGAAGAGGATGGCAATGTAGATTCCTGGTTGTCTGATGACCATGTGGCAGAAATGGATAAAGTTTTGGCTAGATTCAGGAGGGAGTACATAACTATCATGGGAAGCAATGCTAAATCTCTCACTCCTCCAGAAGTCTATGATGCCATCATGGATGTGCACAAAGCTCAACTCAAGGCTTTCCATCTCTTTGGAAAGGCCCTTGAAGTAAAATTGACTGGACATGAAGATAAAATCAGGAAGCTGATCAAGGAAAAGATGGACGACATTGTGCCTTCTCAAAAGGACATCAAGAATAAATTCCAGTCTTTCACTGAGCAAATGTCAAGGATGAATCTGGCGTCCATGGAGAAGGAAGTGTCAAATATGAAGAGTTCTTTCAAGGCCCTGTGTGAACAAGTTCAAGCTCATATCACAAATTCAAATGATACCAGGGTCAAGCTAAATCAAATGCATACTGCTAGGTATGAGCCTTCATTTCTTCTCATGGAGGGTGTCAAAAAAGCTGTTGATGAACACTTTGGGTCCTTCTCAGCTACAACAGTCTCCACTACCTCTACTCCTCAAATAAAAGAACTTCAAGATCAAATTTCTTCACTTCAAGCTTCTAACTCAGATTTATCTTCACAAGTCAGAGCTCTGACCACATTGGTTGAGAGTCAACAGCATGATATTCAGGCCCTAGTGGAGTCCCATAAGCATTTATAAATGTAAAATACAGCTGCTTTGGGAGCCATTATGGGAAAACTCAACATACCACTGCCAGCATTGCCTGAAGCTGTAAGACCTGAGATTCCTACTCCCCTACTCATGCCTGTCACCAAGACTAAGGGGAAGATAGATGCAAGGCTAGCACAATCAAAACTCAAAAGTCAAGTACAAGGTCTAGAACAAGAGAGGCTCCTTATGGCTGCCCAAGGTCCAGGAATGACACAAGAGTTTGACAATTTGCTCACTGGACTACGGAACTCTCTCAACAACAACTTCTTTACTTACAAAAAGACCTTGGAAAAGACTATCAATTACATCAGGGTGCTGTAGATCCCAGTCAAGGACCAGTTTTTAGAGAAAAGGATAGTGATCAATCTTAATGATTCTGGTGTAGACAGATGTATGGAAGTCAATATCAATTATCTAATTTCTAGAAGAGCATCTGAGGTGGATATTTTGATTAACAAGGTCAGGATAATCACCAATGAAGAGAAAATGCTACTAGCAGAGTTGAAGAAGGCTCATAAAGCTGCATTCCCAGAAGCCTATCTACATCCAAGCAAAGGGGTGCACTATATCTGCTCTACAACCAAGCAACTGAAACATTTCCAAGTACCTAAAAACTGTGTCATGGCCAACAGAAGACTGATAATGGTGCTTGAGTCTAGGATGAAAAGTAAGAAATTGAAGACTAGTGAAGATGAAGCTATGATCAAGATTCTGAGGAGATACATTGATAACCCTGAAGCCAATTTTCCTAAAACTCAAATAAAAAAAGATGACTTGGGTGATGATGAGCAGAAGAAAGATGGTCAAAACCCTTCTGGCTCAAACTCAAGTCAATCTAGCAAGGCAATTGGTGGAAAAAGTGATAGTGAGAAAGAGAAGGAGAAGAAAAGTGGATCTGAGACTCAAAAGAGGGGTGGAAGGAGACAAAGACAAAAGAATGATACCTCACAACCCCTCCAAACCCTAAATATCCAAATATCAATTGCTAAACCTTCACATTCAACCTCATCAAAAATTGCTCAACCTCAAACCTCAAAATCTAAATATTTCTACAAGCTCACTACAAACTCTCTCATCAAAACTCAAATCACGCACAGCCATACTTCTCTGAAAAGACTCAAAACTGTACCTTCATTTAAGCCACCCCATAAAACACACTTCAAAACAGTTGGAATAGGTCCAAAAGAAGCCAAGGTCAAGAGAAGATTCAGAAGACAAAGAAGACAAAGAAGAAGATAACTGATAGCTGAATTTCTCAATGATCATGGATTTGGTGAAAAGGCCATCTGGAACAGATATGATCAAGATGATTTCCAACCTCTAAATGTTATTGATTCAGATGAAGACTACTTCCAACAGCTAGCTGAAAGAATGGTCAGAGTTTGGGTTGTTAACATCAAAGAAGTTAGAATCTACTACAGTGATAGGTCCTTGGAACAGCTTCGAAATAAACTAATGGATTCTCTCTCAATTGTTGAACTGAAAAGGGTGCTAAGCTTGATGAATGGTAAAGATTAATCCACTAAGGCATGGAGAACAGTATTGGCAGTGTTTGTGGTTAACAAAGAGGAGATGAGAGATGAGCATAGAGCTTTGCTAGCTGAAAAGAGGAGAAAGTATGAGCATGACATTGATGAATATATTAGAAGATCAGAAGAGTTGAAGGCAACAGGCAAGAGCAGAATATCAAAGGATGAAAGATTTCTGAATGTAAAAGCTGGCTCTTTGTCAAGATACAGGATAGGGATGTTAGCTAGTTATCCTAAGCCAGATTTGCTTAAACTAATAGAGGCTCTAACTGACACCCCCATCCTAGAAGAATTAGAAATACTTGTACAAATTAAGAACATAATTGAGAAAGGATCAGAAAGCTCAGTCTTTACTTAATTATTGTAAACTGTCAAATGTTCAATGTACAAGTGTTGTATTGGCTTTTGTATTGTTTTATTTTCATTCATTAACTTGGGGTTAGTCTTGTTAACATGCATGAATTTGTGATAAGCAATCTTCTCACAAATTGGGGGAGATTGTTGTGCAAGACATGTCTGTATCATAACAAGACTAAGTCATATTGAAAACCCTAAGATTAATTGTATTGTAACCTTAATCTGTAATTTATACTTGTAACACTTAATTTCTGTAAAATGTAAATGGAACAGACTGGAGCATTTTTCCCTAAACAGTGTCAAGCCTAAGAATTCTATCTGGAAGAAGATCAAGAAGGTCATGCCTCAGAAGAATTATGAAGAAGCTTGGAGTTGAATGATTCTGTTTGGTGAAAAACATTCTAAGTCAAGATCTCTACAAGTCACAGAATTAGTGTTATAGAGAAGTCATTTGAGAACTCAGAAAGACCTATTGAGAACTCAGGAACTGTCTATCGAGAACTCAGGAAATGTTATTGGAGATATCGATAAGTCAGATACCCATTCGAGAACTCAGAGATATCGATAAGTATACATTCATTAGGGAACTCTGAGTTATCGATAAGCCAAAGTCCATTAGAGAACTCTGAGTTATCGATAAACCAAAATTCACTAGAGAACTCACAGTTGTCGATAAGTCAAGTAAATAATGAAGTTTCAGAGATATCGACAAGCCAACATGCCTATCGAGATATCGAGTTCTCTACAGCTTAATTGGAGATCTCGAAGTGAAGAAATTTCTCTAAGTACAGAATTGCAGAACAGTTCAATATCCAAGGTTGCAAATCAACAAACAATTCACACAGCTGGATTGACAATTCTATAAAAAGCAGCTTGAGAGATGTGCAAGATTAATGATGAAGATTAACTGACAAAGGAGGATCAACCAATACACAGTGGATGAAGATATGCTAATCTAGATATGGAAATCTCACTTTTCCCTTAAATAGAAGTGATTAGTGACAGGTTAGAAAAGAGATTAGCACTTCTTATTGTTCATTGTGTAAACCAAAGTTAACTATCATATAAAGTTAACTGAGGTCCTTTGTTTAAGATATGACTGAATAGATTAGAAATTGTATTCTCTCTCAAGAAAGAAGCTAAGTTCTAAACCAAGAACTTAGAGATTTTGTAGCAAAACACTGCTTGATTTTTAATATAAAATTAAGTGAGTTTTGAAGATCTTTGTTTTACATATTTGCATTGTTATTTATGTTTAACATCTATTCTAAAAAATCATTGATAACAACCAACTGCTAAACCCAAAGTCGATCAAAAAGTAAACATTTAAGCCAAAACACATTCACCCCCCCTTCTGTGTTGTATTGATATCTAACATCTCTCTTTCCTTTTCTAGCTCAGTTTTTAGAGATTCATTCATTTTAAGTACTTCATCCCTAACATAGAAGGCATCATCTCTATCTTTCTGAGTTTGATGGAACATGACTAACTCTTTTTCTAAATAATCATTCCTCTTTTTATACGCAAGATTTTCAGAAGTTAATCTTTCACATGTTAAAGTTTGATCTCTATAACTAATGAACATGGTTTTAAGATATCTTCTCAACTCATTAATATCATCAGTATGAAAGACATAAGTAGTTTGAGGTACCTTTAACTCAACAGCATCAGAACTGTTATCAGCATTTGCCATCAAGGCATAGTTCTCCTCACTTTCAGAATCAGAAGTGTATGTCCAGCTTTTCTTCTTTGTGACAAGAGCCTTGCCTTTGTCACCCTTCACTTTCTTGCAATCAGGAGATATGTGGCCTTTCTCACCACAGTTGTAGCACTTGACATTTGAGTAATCTCCTCTGTCAGACTTTCCTCCTTTGCCTTCAGATTTTCTAGAAACCCTTCTTATCAGAACTTGCACCTTTCCTGGAAAATTTCTTTCCCTTTCTGAATTTCATGTATGCAATCCTTGTGATTCCTTTCACCATAAGAGCACACAGTTTCATCATCTCTTCATCAGGATCCATCTCAGGTAAGCTTTCAGTTTCTGAGTCATCATCAGTATCAGAACTTGATGATTCAGTATCAGACTTTGTGATAAGAGCTTTTCCCTTGCTTTTCCTTGAAGTAGCTGCTTTGGGGGATTCCTCCTCAGCCTTAAGAGCAAATGTCCTTGACTTTCTTCCATTCCTCTTGCTTCTTTGTTCCATCTCAAGTTCATGAGTCTTGAGCATCCTATAAATTTCATCAAGAATTATTTCTTCAAGAGCATAGTTGTCTCTTATAGTGGTGGCCTTCAAATCCCAACCTTCAGGAAGAGCTAACAGGAATTTAAGATTTGAATCTTCAAGATCATATTCTGCAATAACCCCAATTTTTGGAAATTTTTGAAACACGGATGAATAGATTATAAGAGAGGATCATAAAAGGAATACAAAATATTGAGAAAGGTTTAGGGGAACCCAAGTAATAAGATCTCGGATATGATCCCTCAAATGACGAATGAGAACAAAAGTTAAGCGAACCGTAAAACAAATAAGCGACCAAGAGACAAGCTTGTACAAGAAGCCAAGGATTGTGACATCATCAAACCACAAGGAAGAGACATGTGGCAAATGGATGACATAGGCATGGTGACATAAACATGACAAATGGAGGGATTGGTTGGTTGATTTTAAGCCATTTATTTTTTACCATGGTAAAACGATAATTAACAAAACAAAACAAAGCAACCAAGCCAAAACAAATCAAAAACACAAAATACAAGTTGACTTTCATTTCCTTCAAAAAGCTCTTGGCCAAAACCAGAGCAGCAACTTCAAACTACCATATCTCCTTCAATACTCACTAAAATATTATGTTCTATAGCTCTTTGGAAAGGTATTGAGATGGCCTACAACTCTTGTTCACAAGTCTCTTCCAAATAAGCATGGTAAGACCCTCGTTTGTACAGTTCTTTCAATCTGACTTTTAGAAACTTCAAAACCTAACTTTGTGTTCTTGATTTCTTTGGAAAGATCAAGCTTGTAGGAGGCTCCCTAAGACTTCCTAGCTACTCTAATCACTCCAAGGAAGGTATAACACCTCCAAACCCTAACTTTACTTTGAGTTTTATGATGGTTTTGATGGTTATAGTAAATGAGAAGCATGATGCTTGTGTGTTTAGAGTTTGGATTGGATTTGTAGTGATTTGGATGTTGAAATCTTGTTTATAGTTAATGAAACTTAAGTATAGCTAGTAGTTCATGTGTGGGGTTATATAAATTAGAAAATCTTGAGGTTTGGGGACTGATGTAGTAAGGTTTGGATGAGGGTTGGTTGTATTGTTGGTTGTGAGTTGAATGGTTGTTGTTTGGAGTGGTTTAAAAATTGGAAATCGCGTAAACATAAACGTCATAATGCCCGATTTTCCTTAACTATTCTCTTCTTAACTTTAGGACCCGTGAACTCACTGAAAGATTCTAACCTTTGCCATGTTTAGATAGTTCATGTTACGAGCTTCGTTTTGATATGTGGTTCACTTGAATCCGATGTACGGTTTAGGAGAAACGACCGTTTTAAGTAACGGCTTTTCGCGAACGAACCATTACCCCTTGCCTTACTTTGAAACCTTGGTTAAGGCCCTTAAATGACTAATTGGAGTATGAAACAATTATGTGAAGTGGACTAGGCAGTTGGTAAGGTATTCACGAAAGCATCGCCTTAAAATTCGTAATGGTTAATTTATTAAAAATGGTGGAGCCGAGGGTACTCGAACGACTTATGTGATTTATTAAGCGTAGAAATGACCATAAGCAAACGTTAGGGTTCAATTGGTTAAAGTCTAGTTTCTTAAGCGACCGTGGTTTAATTCCGGCTTATGTTGTTGTTCATAGGTTACCGGACCCACTCTAAGCTTAAGTCTACCCCGGAGCACTCAGGCAAGTTTTCTACCCGTTATACTGTTGTTGTGATGTAAATATATGTATATGCATTATCTTGTGATAAGTGCATGATTGTTATTAGCAAATTTTGTGATATATCGGAGCATGCTGATATGGTATATATGCATGTCTGTTTCGTTAACTTGATATCTAAATTGTTGATTCAAATGCTTATAAGTTGCATAATACCTATGCTAGAGATAAGCAGTAGTTGCGTATACCCTTAGTATAGGGGACCCAAAGGTGAACATTTTCTAAACCGGGAGTCGATATTCCCGAGTATAATATATATATATATATATATATTAATATATATATATATTGATATAGTTTTCAAAACTATTAATCGAATAAGGTTTATTCGATAACTTTATTTTATTTAATGAATATTACTTTGAATATTTATTCGAGGACTTCTGACTCGGTTTATTTTATTTAATGAATATTATCCCGAAAACTGATACCGTTTGGATCAGCTTTTATAAATAAACGTACCGTTTTATATCCGGAATGATCCAACGGGATACTAATTTCCCGTAATTATAAATAGCCTTTTTCCGTATTTTATTTCGTATCAAAATCATTTGCAGATAGTTAATTTTATAATTTTCAGAGAAAAACCCTAATTACATAAACTGTTCTAAGAATCAAACAGCAAAACGAAGGCGTTACCAATCTCTGTTTTCAAAGCTTGAGTAACCAAAACGAAGGATTTGAAGTGTTCTATCAGATTCTGAGCTTTGTTTCACTGCAGAATCAAAGAAGAGGCAAGGCGTAAGAAAGGGAAACAGGTAGTTGAGGAGTAAGACGATTGTGATTGGAAGTGAGTACAGAATAGTAAGCTAGTACCAGGCAAGTGTTCTGAACTTTCTCGAGATATTGTAGCACTTGATAATCCTGTGATATTGCAAGTGCTTTGAAGCACAGAAACCTAAACCCTGATTCCAGTTATTGATCTTGAGCCATGAACCTTATTCTTTCTAGACCATTGATTGTTGTATACCCAAATACGAACCATGAATTTACGATACTACTCCACAAATACATACAAACTAAATACCAAACGTTGAACTGAATTACTTATACACTCAATCCATGATATCTTATGCTTTGAAAGACCAAATCCTTGAAACCCTGAAACATTGATTCCTTTGTTATCCAATTCTTTCAATACCAGCATCCAAGCTTTGAAATTACTTTATTGATCCTTACAAGGATTGAAACCCTTTCATTGTTAAACACTCATTGTTGTTAATGATTCTGGTTATTGTTTATTATTGCTTATTCAGTTATTATGTTAGAATTGGATTGTGGACCAGATTCGTGGTCAGACCATATAATGGTCAAGTTAGGCCAATGTGTGCCTTGGATCCAGTAGTTAGAGCAATGTTGTGTGCTTTGCTCGGGGTTAGTGCGTGACTGATCAGCAGCCTAACCTTGGTTTTTAAATTAAAAGTATAATATCCAATTCTAAATCATAATCCATTATTCACTTGATATCATAATCATGTTCACCTGATGATCATTATTCTCAATTTTGTCATTGTGACTTGCTGAGCTAGTTAGCTCATTTGTGCGATGTTGTTTATATTCTTTCCAGCTAAAAAGGAACCAGTTGGTAACGAGGATCCCCAGTCCAGCGCGATAGCTAGGGGTTTAGGTTGAGAAAGCTGAGCTAGTAGGCTTCTTTTGGAATAATTTAAGTCTATAAAAGTTTGTAATAAAGTTTAATACTCAGTTTGAGTTTGAATGGTTGGGATTTGAACGATATGTAATATAAGTAGATGTGTGGCTTGTGTGCATACTTTAACCTGTTGCGATCCGTGGTATTTGGTAAATAGGGTCACTGCATATTATTGTTATTTTTATTATTGTTATAAGTTGTTATAAGCAGGTTATAAATAAGATGTGTGTGTGTGTGTGTGTGGACCCCAAACTTCTGACCCGGGTTTGGAGGGCGCGACAGGTTTGGTATCAGAGCTACAGGTTATAAGTCACTGACACAAGCCTAGGTTGACGGGAATGGGTAGAGGGTTAGGATTAGAAGTAAGGAATAGAATAATAGAACGTTGAGAGGTTGAGTGTTACGGTATAACCAGTAGTAGTATAATTCGCGTCGTGGTTCGAGATTCTTATATTGCGACATAATTTCAGATAGCAGCGATGGCCGACTCTTTTATTCCTGTATCAGCTGATCATTCAGAGCCTTCAGTTGGAGTGCCATCTTCAGATCCACGTCCTGGTTTTCCACCAGTGCTGGCTATACTACCTCCACCTGTGTTGCAGCCCGTACCACTGCAGACTATTCCACCTCCAGGCATGAGGCCACCTATCAGAGGACCCCCACCAGCTGATTCGGATTCCACTGGGCATTCAGTTGCGAGTGCCCCATTCCAGTCTACATTGCCCCCAGTTCCTTATTACCGGTATGAGGCTCTTCTATTGGAGCGTGATTCCTTGTTGGCCCAGATCAGAGAGTTACAGCATATTATTAGGACTACAGATGTTGATAGTGGTGTGAGGGAGCTTCAAGAGGAGATTCATGTAACACGGAGGGTTCTTGAGGCTAGGCTACATGGAGCTACACTACCTGGTAGAGGCCCTGATGCACTGATGGGTTGGGCTACTGAGGTGATGGAGGACTTTGAGAGGCTGGCAGGACCAGAGTTTCCTTCAAGCTGAGTCAGAGATTCAGAGAGGGAGATGTTGAGCAGTGTTGTTATGGTTATGTAGTATGTACAGTAGTGTGTAGTGTGTATCAGTAGACTTTTGAATTATATTTATAGACTAGCTATGCTGACTAGTGAGTAGGTTATTGTACCCTTTTTGCTTTTACTTCCGAAGCGTCTTTACGCTTGTACTACCTAAAACTTTTAATCTATATATATCAGTATCTTTTTCCTTTCCAGCACTGTCATTTACTTTATCACACCTATTTTACTTTACCTTATTTATTGCACCAGTTATACCCTGTGATACCTTGTACCCTATTTTCCATGACTGTTTTTATTCTGTAAAGAAGCATGCAATTTACTTAGTTACAACTGTTTTCAAAAAGAGATACCTCTGTTTTACAAAACTTTTCTTTTATATAAAGATTTGATTCAAAAGATGAATAAGTTGTTTGATTCTTTACAGAAAATGCCTCCCAGAAGAAATACCCGCACCAACACCCAGAATGAAGAAACCAACAACAATAATAACCAAGATGATAAGAACCCAAATGTGAACCCAGGACCCATAGACCCAGCAATAGCCCAGATTCTTCAAATCTTGGCCCAACAAATAGTTCACCTGGCACAACAACAACAAAGACAGACCAACCCCCAGGTAACTTTTAAAACTTTTCAGGCAGTAAACCCACCAGAATTCAAGGGTTCCTTAGAGCCAATTAAAGCAAATATGTGGTTAAAGGAAATAGAGAAGGCATTTGCCTTAGTGAAAGTAAAGGAGGAACAGAAGGTTGAGTTTGCAAGTTACTATCTGAAGAATGAAGCCACCTATTGGTGGGAAATGGTAAAGACTTTGGAAGGCACAGATGTTATTACTTGGGAAAGGTTTAAGGAATTGTTTTTAGAAAAATATTTTCCTCGGTTTGTTCAGGATCAAATGGAGCTGAAGTTTTTAGAATTAAAGCAAGGGAACATGACGGTAACAGATTATGAGGGTAAGTTTGAGGAATTGTCAAGGTATGTACCGTCGTATGTGGATACTGACAGAAAGAAGGCTAAAAGATTCCAGCAAGGTTTGAAACCCTGGATCAGAGGGAAGGTAGCCATTTTTGAATTGGATACCTATGCAGGAATAGTACAAAAGGCTATGATCGCAGAGACAGAGAGTGAGATGTTCCAGAAGGAGAAAAAAAGCAAGAAAAGGAAGGTTGAGGGAAGTGAGGGTCAGTCACAACTAGGGAAATTTCCAAATTTTAAGAAGGGCAAGTTTCAGCCAGGGAGAAATTTTAATTTCAGTAGACAAAATACAGGAGACGGAGGCCAGGGCAACCGTCCAGCTAATGTGAATCAGCCGAATCAGTTGAGATTAACTTTTCCAGATTGTCAAGTTTGTGGAAAGAAGCATGGGGGAGTTTGTAACAAGTTGAACGTGGTATGTTTCAAATGTAATCAGAAAGGGCACTATTCGAGGGAGTGCCGAAATCAGCCAACAAGAAAGCCAGCAAATAAGGATCAACCTATCCGGAATCCAGCAGTGAAGGTTCCAGCCATTGGATTTACGTGCTTCAAATGTGGAAAGCCAGGACATATGGCCAGGGATTGCAAGACATCAGCCCTAGTCAGTAATGCATTAAGGACTATGGGATCTACCCCAACAGTGAATGAAACTCCAAGGGCTAGAGTTTTCGACATGTCCGTGAAGGATACTATCCAGGATACAAATGTTGTGGCAGGTACGCTCAATGTGAATTCTTTATATGCCAAAGTGTTAATAGATTCGGGAGCAACTCGATCGTTTGTTTCACAAGATTTTGTTACCAAGTTAACTTGTCCAGTAGAGTATTTAAATGAAATAATGACTGTGTAATTAGCAAACCAAGAGCGTGTATCTGTGAATCAAGTTTGTGGGAATTGTGAGGATGAAATTTTTGGTAGTAAGTTTTGTGTAGATTTGATACTATTTAAGTTAGGAGAATTTGACGATATATTAGGGATGGATTGGTTATCTAAGCACGATGCCCAAATAGATTGTCGAAATAAAAAGGTAATGATGAAGATGCCTGACGAAAGGATAATAACGTTCAAGGGTCAAAAACAAGTAAAGAAGTTTTTAACGATGATTCAAGCCAAGAAGTTACTACGACAAGGATGTGAGCATTTCATGGCATATGTGATTGACAGAAGTCAAGAACCAACAAAACTTGAAGATATTCCAGTTGTGAATGAATTTCCAGACGTATTTCCCGCCGAGTTACCAGGACTTCCTTTAGATAGAGAAATTGAATTTGCGATCGACTTAGCACCTGAAACAGAACCAGTATCCAAGGCCCCGTACAGAATGGCTCCTGTTGAGATGAAAGAGCTAGTGAAGCAATTGCAAGAGCTGTTAGAAAAAGGAGTAATCAGACCTAGTGTATCCCCGTGGGGATCCCCGGTATTATTTGTTAAGAAGAAAGATGGAAGCATGAGACTGTGTATTGACTACAGGGAGCTCAACAAGCTTACGATCAAGAACAAGTATTTGTTACCCACAATTGACGACCTGTTCGACCAGTTGAAGGGAGCCAAGTATTTCTCCAAAATTGATTTAAGATCAGGATATCATCAACTAAAGATCAGGCCAGAAGATATACCAAAGACAGCTTTCAGAACAAGGTATGGACATTACGAGTTTTTAGTGATGTCTTTTGGATTGACCAATGCCCCGGCAGCGTTTATGGACCTGATGAACAGAATTTTCAAGGAGTATTTGGATAAGTTTGTTATTGTGTTTATAGATGATATTTTAATCTATTCAAAGACGGAAGAGGATCATTCGGAACATGTGAGAACGGCTTTGGAGATTTTAAGGAAAAAGAAGTTATATGCTAAATTCTCGAAGTGTGAGTTTTGGCTACAGGAAGTTCAGTTCTTAGGGCACATAGTTAGTAATAAAGGGATCAAAGTGGACCCGGCAAAGATCGAGGCAATTACGAATTGGGAGAGACCGAAAACACCCACCGACGTAAGAAGTTTCTTAGGATTGGCAGGATATTATCGCCGATTTGTTCAAAATTTCTCGAGGATTGCCACACCATTAACAAAGCTTACATGAAAGAATGAGAAGTTTATATGGAATGACAAATGCGAGGAAAGTTTTCAGGAGTTGAAGCGACGATTGATCACGGCACCTGTTTTGTCACTTCCAGACGATCAAGGGAATTTTGTAATTTATAGTGATGCTTCTCACAAAGGATTAGGATGTGTTCTAATACAGCACGAAAAGGTAATTGCGTATGCGTCAAGGCAATTGAAACCACATGAACAGAAGTATCCTACTCATGATTTGGAGCTAGCAGCCATAGTTTTCGCTTTGAAGATTTGGAGACATTATTTGTATGGAGAATAGTGCGAGATTTTCACGGATGACAAAAGCTTAAAATATATATTTACCCAGAAGGAACTTAATATGAGGAAAAGGAGATGGTTAGAGTTGATCAAGGATTATGATTGCTCGATTAATTATCATCCCGGTAAAGCGAACGTGGTAGCAGACGCATTGAGTCGGAAGGAAAGGTTGAATGTGTTATCAGTACCTGAAGACATATATAAAGAATTTCAGAAATTGGAATTGGAGATTAGAGTTTGCAAGCCTGAGGAAGTAAAAGTGTACAGTATGATTTTCCAACCGGAATTATTAGAGAAAATAAAGAAATGTCAGGAAGATGTAATGGATCAAGATATAAATCGTTTGGTAGGGGAAGAGTTATGCACACAGAAAGATGACGAAGGTATTCTGAGGTTTTCATCTAGAATTTGGATTCCACCGGTGACAAAGTTAAAGAATGAAATTCTACAGGAGGCACATAATTCAAGGTATTCCATCCATCCAGGAAGTACCAAGATGTATAGAGATTTAAAGAAGAATTATTGGTGGCCAAACATGAAGAGGGAAATTGCGGAATGGATTAGCAAATGTTATACCTGTCAGAGAGTTAAAGCAGAGCATCAGAGACCAAGCGGATTGCTACAGCCATTGGAGATTCCAGAATGGAAATGGGAACACATTGCCATGGATTTTATAGTTGGATTACCAAGGACAAGGGCTAATCATGATGCCATTTAGATTATAGTAGATAGACTTACCAAGTCAGCTCATTTTCTGCCTATAAATGAAAGATTTTCGCTCGACAAGTTGGTCCATATGTACCTGAAGGAAATTGTAGTTCGTCATGGAGTTCCTGTGTCTATTGTATCTGATCGAGATCCAAGGTTTAATTCAAGATTTTGGAAGAGTTTTCAAGAATGTTTGGGAACAAGACTGAATATGAGTACGGCCTATCACCCCCAGACGGATGGCCAAAGTGAAAGAACGATCCAGACAATCGAGGACATGTTACGTGTTTGTGCTATTGATTTCAAAGGAAGTTGGGACGAACATTTACCTCTGGTAGAGTTTGCTTACAACAACAGTTATCATACCAGCATTGGGATGCCACCCTATGAAGCCCTTTATGGACGCAAATGTAGATCTCCAATATATTGGGATGAAGTAGGAGAACACAAAATACTCGGACCTGAATTGGTGCAGCAGACAAAGGAAATTGTTGAAATTATCCGAAAGAGATTGATAGCCGCACAAGATCGTCAGAGGAAATATGTTGATCAGTCAAGGAAAGACATGGAATTTGAAGAAGGAAGCTTGGTATTACTGAAAGTTTCACCGTGGAAAGGACTAACGAGGTTTGGAAAGAAAGGAAAGCTGAGTCCAAGATATGTCGGACCTTTTAAGATCCTAAAACGTGTTGGCAAAGTAGCTTACGAGTTGGCATTACCACCGCACATGGAGCACATTCACAATATTTTTCACGTATCGATGCTCAAGAAATATAATCCAGACTCCAGGCATGTAATAGAATATGAGCCAATAGAGCTTCAGCAGATTTGTCTTATGTAGAGAGTCCGATAGAGATTTTAGAGGAGAGAGAGAGAGAGAAAGTATTGAGAAATAAAGTGGTAAAGTTAATAAGAGTATTATGGAGAAACCCAAAGGTTGAAGAGTCAACCTGGGAATTAGAAAGTGATATGAGAAAAAAGTACCCTCATTTATTTTCTTAGGAGATTCTGAGGACAGAATCCTTTTAAGGGGGGAAGAATGTAATATCCGGGATATATCGTGTAATTATTTTGCTATTAAATAATTATTATGTGTGTTCAGTATCTATTCTGTGAGTTAATTGTTAAATGTTATCTGTACTTGGATATTCAAAAATATTATTAATTGAGTATTTTAATTTTTATATGTCCAAAATAAAACATAGATAATTGTCATATTTTCCTAATTATTTTTATGTTGATTTATAAATTATAAGGATCATATGAAATTTATAAAATCTTTTTCCGAGTATTTAAAATCTATTTTATAAAAACGGGAACCAACTGACGTCAACCGTTGTTACGTTTTTGGAAACCGAAACTCTTTCGAGAACTCCTTCCTAACCTAATTGTAATATTCCGAGCATATTCCATGTTTCGACTTTTTCGATCCGGCGTACGGTTTATTCTGTGCGGGTCCCGGCGCAATATTTTCGATGCAATATTCGTTTCGGTAAATCAATAAAACCCGTATTTTCGATAAAAGGGAGCTTTTTATTAAACTATCCCAATTATCACTTCGTGGTACGTGTAACCAGGCGCTGAGACCAAGACCGCGGTACAAATTGTACTGATTTGGATAATTATCCCGAAAATCGATACTGTTTGGATTAGCTTTTATAAATAAACGTACCATTTTATATCCGGAATGATCCAACGGATACTAATTTCCCGTAATTATAAATAGCCTTTTTCCGTATTTTATTTCGTATCAAAATCATTTGCAGATAATTAATTTTATAATTTTCAGAGAAAAACCCTAATTACATAAACTGTTCTAAGAATAAAACAGCAAAACGAAGGTGTTACCAATATCTGTTTTCAAAGCTTGAGTAACCAAAATGAAGGATTTGAAGTGTTCTATCAGATTCCGAGCTTTGTTTCACTGCAGAATCAAAGAAGAGGCAAGGCGTAAGAAAGAGAAACAGGTAGTTGAGGAGTAAGATGATTGTGATTGGAAGTGAGTACAGAATAGTAAGCTAGTACCAGGCAAGTGTTCTGAACTTTCTCGAGATATTGTAGTACTTGATAATCCTGTGATATTGCAAGTGCTTTGAAGCACAGAAACCTAAACCCTGATTCCAGTTATTGATCTTGAGCCATGAACCTTATTCTTTCTAGACCATTGATTGTTGTATACCCAAATACGAACCACGAATCTACGATACTACTCCACAAATACATACAAACTAAATACCAAACGTTGAACTGAATTACTTATATACTCAATCCATGATATCTTATGCTTTGAAAGACCAAATCCTTGAAACCCTGAAACATTGATTCCTTTGTTATCCAATTCTTTCAATACCAGCATCCAAGCTTTGAAATTACTTTATTGATCCTTACAAGGATTGAAACCCTTTCATTGTTAAACACTCATTGTTGTTAATGATTCTGGTTATTGTTTATTATTGCTTATTCAGTTATTATGTTAGAATTGGATTGTTTTTATAAAATTGTGGACCAGATTCGTGGTCAGACCATATAATGGTCAAGTTAGGCCAATGTGTGCCTTGGATCCAGTAGTTAGAGCAATGCTGTGTGCTTTGCTCGGGGTTAGTGCGTGACTGATCAGCAGCCTAACCTTGGTTTTTAAATTAAAAGTATAATATCCAATTCTAAATCATAATCCACTATTCACTTGATATCATAATCATGTTCACCTGATGATCATTATTCTCAGTTTTGTCATTGTGACTTGCTGAGCTAGTTAGCTCATTTGTGCGATGTTGTTTATATTCTTTCCAGCTAAAAAGGAACCAGTTGGTAACGAGGATCCCCAGTCCAGCGCGAGAGCTAGGGGTTCAGGTTGAGAAAGCTGAGCTAGTAGGCTTCTTTTGGAATAATTTAAGTCTGTAAAAGTTTGTAATAAAGTTTAATACTCAGTTTGAGTTTGAATGGTTGGGATTTGAACGATATGTAATATAAGTAGATGTGTGGCTTGTGTGCATACTTTAACCTGTTGCGATCCGTGGTAGTTGGTAAATAGGGTCACTGCATATTATTGTTATTTTTATTATTCTTATAAGCAGGTTATAAATAAGATGTGTGTGTGTGTGTGTGGACCCCAAACTTCTGACCCGGGTTTGGAGGGCGCGATAGGACTTATGTATAGTTATGAATTGTAATAATGGCAAAGAATATGTAAATTTATTCAGAAACCCTTTTAAGGTGTAATGGTTTATAATTTTGGAATAAAATGACTTGTGTTATTTTTGGGTATTCATCTCTGAGACTATAACTTGTGGTGTGTGTGTATATTGTGGGGTCACAGTACGCAGTAGTTGGTTGATTATTAAGATTAAGTATTATTAAGGGAAATGGAACTCGTGACAACCCGGATCCCCGACCCCGGATTTGGGGGTGTTACAGAAATGGTATCAGAGCTAAGCGTTATAAACCTCAAAGATGATATGACGTTAAAATAATAAGTTCACTAAGATAATAAGAACTCTTGCCAAGTTCATAGTCGGACTACCTAACATAGTACTGACAGTTAAAACCCTTATGGGAACCCTTATAAATATCATGATAGAAGCGTAGTTCGTTATCGTATATGGTAGCGGGACTCCGAACCCTGAAGTTGAGGAGCAACAACGCAATGATGTTTTATTACTTATTGGAGATCAGATTATGGATCCGATAGAGCCTCCTAACGCGGGACCGGATGATGTTCATATTGAGGATGTAGCAGTTGAGGATGTTGTCCTAGAAGGGATTGTTGCTGAGAAGAATCCCGTGAAGGATCCTGACAAGAATGAATAAAGGACCACTGAGGAATTGATGACTATGGTTAGGGCGACTACCAGAGGTAGGATTGGCTGGTTACTACCGGAGGTTCGTTCAAGTTCGTAAAGATAGTAGCCCCTTTAACGCGCTTACTCGTAAGACTGAGAAGTTCGAATGGACAGAAAAATGCGAGAACAACTTTTAAGAACTGAAACAAAGGTTGGTGACGGCCCCTATGATGGCGTTGCCGGATGGAAAAGGAGATTTTGTGATGTGTAGTGACGCTTCGCATAAGGAATTAGGGTGCTTCTTATACAGCACAACAAGGTAATCGCGTATGCGTCAAGATAATTAAGGGAATATAAAATTCGATATCCCCACCCATGAGCTTGGGCTCGTGGCAATAGTTTTGCCCTAAAGATTGGAGGTACTACTTGTATGGAGAGAAGTGCGAGATTTACACAAGCCATAAGTGCTCTAGTACATTTTCACGCAGGAAGAGCTCAACATGCGCCAGAGGAGGTGGTTAGAGCTAATTAAGGATTACGATCATGAGATTCTTTATCATCCAGGGAAAGCCAAAATGGTGGCTAATGCCCTTAGTGTAAAGGAGAGACTCAAGATGATAATGTCTTTGGGAGAGTTGATAAGAGATTTTAAGAAAATGGAAATAGAAGTGAAGGTAACCGGAGTCGGTACCGAAAAGCTGTTTGAGATTGCAATACAGCCCGAATTATTGGAGAAGATCATATTGCGCCAAGAAAAAAAAGTGATGAATAGAGGCAGAGAACCAATGACCGGAGAAGAGATTAATACCTAGAAAGATGATGAGGGAATAATGAGGTATCCCTACAGAATTTGGGTTCCAAATGTTCAAGAGCTTAAAGATGAGATCTTAGATGAAAGCTAGTTTGAGGAATAAGATTTAGAGCAAACCCTGAACGTGATAGTCAGGGAGGTCGCCATCAAGATAGAAGGAACCCATAACATAATGAAGTGGAAAATAAGGATTTAAAACATGTAGTATGACCCCGATTATGGGCAGGAGGAGGGAATGTTCAGACTAAGGAAACAGAAGTCGAGTAAGGAAAGGAGACCCGAGATGGTACTCCTATACGATAATTTATGGACCTTTCTAGACAGAACTTAGACTATTATCCCCAACCACCACCCTGAGGAAACAATGTGGTGAGAAGTTCTTTCAGGACATTTAAGTCGCTAAGCTCTCAGAGTTCCAAGGAACAAGCTGACCCAGTCGAGGCAAGAGCCTGGCTAAAGGAAATATAGGAATCATTTGATATTCTAAATGATTGACGAATCACAAAAGACTGTTTTTGTCACTTACCCTCCTAAGAGAGAGGCCACCCGCTGGTGAAAGGCCAAGGAAGGCACGGAGCAAGAGATTATAATAAACTGATTTAAGTTCAGTCTATTGTTTTCAGGAAAGTACTTCCCAATGTTATGGAGATAGTGTAAAAGCTTTAGAGCCAGAACAAAGGCAGACGAGTATGATGAATTATGAATTTAAGTTGTAAAAGTTGTCAAGATTCATTCTGAGGACACGAATCCAGAATGACGGGATGTTTGAAATCAATGCTTATGTTGTGTTGGTTCATGAAATAATGATAAGAGAAAGGAAAAGAAAAAGAAACTGAAGTGGAAAGGAATATAAAGGCAATAGAGTTTGAGGAATGATAAGGGAGTTGGGTATGAGGAAACCCTAAAGACTCGTAGCATTAGAAATAGAAAAGTAAGTAATCGTCAGGATAAGGGTGATTCACCATGAGATAAAATTGATGGTTGAAGGCATAAGAGATACATATATTTTATCCCCTGTAAGTTGGGAGGATTCGAGGAAACCTTGAGATAGTTCGAAGGATAAATAATGAGACGCGGATAGGCTGAGGAGAAAAGGAAGTAAGAAATTAGGAAAATTGGATGAAGGAGGTGACCTTCAAGAATGTGAAGTGTAAGACCGGTGGCTTGATACCCAGAAAGGGAGACGCCAGGTATGAAAGATATCCCAACATTGAGATGACTGTTGAGATAAACAACAAAAGTAAATAAGGAATTATTAAGAAGAAGTTCACGTTGAACACGACCAATATCTTCCAGAACATCCCTGTTGTCATTACCAAATTAGGCAAGCAAAGCGGAAAAAAAAACCGTTGTTATCTTTTGGAGGCCATATGGATTGACCTCAGTTTGAATAAGGATGCTATTGTGAAATTAAGTATAGACTATCGAAGTGAGAATGATTGAATAAGGTAATCTATCAAGTATATATGACTTGATTTATCCATGGAAGAGTGTAAGTATCTTGTAAAGGTGGAATTAAGGATAAAACCCCGATAACTTGAAATGAATCCTAGGGGAATGCATAAGGTTGGAATTTCACCCTTGATAGGGAAAGCATGAGTTTTGACAGTATGAATTGGAAAGGATTAAGGTAACAACAACCTTTAAGGATCAGTGGAGAAATTTTTCAGAAGTATATAGACAATGATTCTGGTATTAGTAAATGGTATCTTGATATGCCCTATGCCTAGGGTGTACCTGATGAAGGATTTAAGGATAACCTTAGAGGTCTTACAAGGAGAAAAGGTAATATTCAAAGTTCTCAAGAATAGAAATTTTGATAAAGGAAATATGACGTAATTATAATAATGCCAGGTGGGGCACGTGTTGAACCATAAGAAAGTATAGATCGACCCAATGAGGGTCGAGATTGGTGAAAACAAGAAGGACCCAAGATAAGAGATGTCCTAAGTATGATCGAGAGTCGGTCATGGAAATGTTCACATCTAAAGACTAAGGCAATGACTTATGGAAAAAAATGGTGATTTTTTTTCTTCTCACCAGGACTTAAGAAAAGCATTTTCACATAAGCAGTGATTGAAATGAGGTAGAAAATTTATTTGGAGGTGGTTAAAAAAAATGACATTGATTGTAAGGAAATTTTACTATCAGGAAAGGTCAAAGAGGTGGCCGACACTTTAAGTGTAAGAGGACAATTATAAGCACACGTGCCAGAGGAATAGAGTAAGTAGCATATGGCGTTTTCTGATCGTCTCCTAACTGTACCAACTCAAAAGCCCTTTCCATCTTCTTGATCCATGTGTTAGCTATCACTGGATCAGTGGTATCATGAAATGCAGGTGGATTCACATTCTGAAAAGCCTTGAAGGTGACAATTTGTCTAGGTGGTACTGGTGGTTCAGGTGGTTGGTGTGGCTCACGGTTATCTTGGTTTTCAAATCGTTGTTGAAGAGTTAGTTGTTGTTGAGCTATAGCATTGGTTTGTTGTTGCAAGGTTTCCAGTAGTCGAAGAATATTTGGGTCTGTGGTGGAAGTGGTTGTTGGGTTCTTCTTTTTGGGAGGCATGATCCTGAAATAAGAGTTGTGTCAAAACATATATGAATGATAAAATAATTCGAGGGTATCGCATGGCATTCTCATTTACATATGGGGTCAAGTTTCCAAATTAAGCAGATATGATGATAAAAACATAAAATAACAGTTGAGAGAAAATGGAACAATAGCACATAATTATTGAAATTTTAAAGGTCACAGTACATAGGATTGGGATATAGTCTGATTCTAGGAATAACAGGCTTATTTAAAGGAAAAACGGAAACAACTGGGGATTCCATAGAGTCTGATAGTACAACAACATGAAAGGTAAATGGAAAGAACTAAGGCTCCACTCCATCTGAACGGGGCTTGGTAGTCTTTTCCTCTCGAAGCGTCTTCACAATGCTCTGGAGCTCATCCGCCACCATCTGAATGACATACTGGCTGGTACGGTCCCGGTGCGCTGGCATCTCCTCAAGCTTAGTGTTGATGTACTGAACCAAGGTCTCAAGTCTCGCAGTCATCTGCTCCTTGGGCTTCCCTTCGTAGTTTCAGCTGTCCGGATACACGTTCTTCAGTCGGTCTATCAGTCGGTCATACTTGCCCTGAAGCATGTCGAACTCGCGCCTCAACTCAGCATACACTGTGAAAGCAATAGTGTCGTCCGACCCAGAGGATGACGAGGAATGCGCCCTTTGCTGACAACCAATAAGAGGAGTATTAATAATAATTTACTTAACCTACTCTCTCGCATAATATCTATAACCTACACACAAATCCTATAACCTATTTGGGCTGTCCAGGGACTCTAAACCGTAGCTCTGATACCAAAACCTGTCACACCCCCAACTTTAACAGCAAAATAAATATAGCTATTACAATATTTTAAAAGAAATAATGCAACCAAATCCAAGATCTTACAGTTTAGGGTTTGGAACAGCCCAACACTACCAACTATTACATCTGATTACAAATACCGAGTCCTCACACAACTATTATACTTATTCTACCTGAGCTCGAACATTAGCATCAGCATCACAGGTCTTACGGGCAGTCTACTTGAATATAACCATAGCTACTAGCTGTAATATCAGGGTAAAGCAAGAAGTGAGCCAAATGCTCAACAAGTGCTAACAACACAACACAAAACATAAATCGAGATATACTTTTAAGAATGCCAATGGAAAGACATAACTAATGATAACGAGAGATAAAACTATGTGAGATGGCATCATTTTGCTTGTATCAAAACAATTTTAAAAATCATGTCTTAATCAAAATCATTTTATGACGCTACGGATTACAGCCGGTGATCAGCCGCGAAGTAATCCCGAACCTCGCTGGGTTCTAAAACATTAACGGGAATCCCTAGGCAACTTTTAAGCCTAATATAAGTGTGGAAAGGACTCGCGTCTCAGTCCAGATCCACTATTCAAGAAAACATTTATCCCCCTTTGGGACTAAAAACCCATATTTTATTTATTTCAAAAGCTGATGCCGAATTGTAACAAAATCTCTTTTAACAGTACACATTTTTATTAAGGGAATATAGATCAACTCGAAACACGGGAAATATGGTACTAAATCTCAGGGCCATGATTCACAAAACTTTACTCTATTAGGGTAACCAAAAGGTTTTCATATGTCAGAACTTGGACAGGAAAATATGGTGAGACTAATGGATAATATGAAGGGGTAATGCCAAACTGGGCTTAAAGCAATGGTTTCTCGTCAAGGTACAGGTGTTGGATCATTAAGAAGATAAGCTTCACGAATACTATGGGTGTTAAAGTAATGATCTCTAGCTCAGGATGAATGTATATATCAGAATTGTCAAGCTTTAGGATAGGAAAGAGGGTATCAATCAATGAGGAATCATGTTGGTAAGTTTCTGACTATCAAAGTTCAAGGTAAGGTTCTATAGGGGTTCAAGCATCAGGATGAGATATCAATACTTAGGAATCATCATCATGTTAATCAAAAGGATCAATCAAGTATTATAACAACTCTTTATTTTATCATGGCATTTAACTATCATGAAAAGACTTTTGAACTACTTGCAATACATACTTGAGGGTTCATGGCATCTCTATGTAATTCAAAGATAAGCGAGAGATACGCTTGATTTAAACACATCAAAATGACTCGGGATAATTGCATCGATAAATATGAACTGTTTATAGTAAATATGAAGGTCAAGTTGAATCACTTGCCTTAAGATAGGCTGGTCTGGTCTGACTGGTAGGAGCAACTGGAGCTTCACTCGACTTTTATGGCAAGTTTTCCCTCGTCTCGAGATCCTACATAAATAATAATAATCCTCATTATAATATATTCTTACCATCTCAACCTATTTACAACCCGAAATTAAACACGGATGGCACTTAGGCCTATATGCACTTAATTTATATCCACCTTTATATTTCGAATGTACACACGTAGCCACATAATCACATATCGTATATTAATACCAAATAACACCATAATGCAACACTAGGCTTGGATGATCTCGACTCACAACTTAAGTCACTTGGTCGCTAAACTAGACAAGATCTTCAAATTTTGGCTTCCTAACTCGATGTGCCTTTCCTAAATTATCCAAAATCTATTGACCCTCACTTGTGCCTTTTGCTCAACTGACCTTATACTATCTTACAACTATGGTGGTCGACCTAATACTCACTTCTAAGTGTTCTAAAACTATGTGATAAGTGAAAGTGCTCCCTGGTACAAATTTCAGAATGACAACTATGGTTTTTTGAGTATATTAGACACTCTTAAACTATAAGTTTTCCTTCAAAACTTTTACACAAGACTCTCCTGACCTAAGGGCTTCTCAAAAACTTGATGTGGCTCAAGGGCCTGGCTTGGGCCTTCTTGGGCCTAAGCTAAAAGTCCAAGGTTCCCCTGTTTTTCTGGGCAGAAAATGCCCTGACTTGAATTAACTTTTGACACATGTTTCTAACTCATATCCTATGAACTATGGTTGGAAAAACTTCTCTGCCACTCCCTCTAACTAAGGCCCAATTGGGCCTAATGAGGGCCTACCCATGACATGGTCAAATCTCCCTATTTCTAAGTTGCAACAAAACTGTCCCCTGCTGGACAGATTTTGTTATTCTACTTGTGCACCTAACCAAATGACATGCAAACCTCCAACCATCTCCTAAAACCTTTTATATACTCCCAATACTAACTTCTGGTAGCTTGGGCCTCAAAGTGCACACCAATGACATGGTCAAACTCACTCTAAACCTCAGGGTGCTATACTGATTTTTCTGCAGAAACTATAACTCTCATTTTCCAAGGTTTTGACTTGACAAACTCAACTAACAACGACTCAATACTTAAACCAAGACTTATACATGGTATTCTACCGAACTAACTCCCTTATTCTCAAAATAAACTTGGTGAGATCATGTAACACCCCCAAATCCAGGGTCGGGGATCCGGGTTGTCACGAGTTCCATTTCCCTTAATAACACCTAATCTTAATAATTACTCAACTACTCTGTACAGGACCCCACAATAAACACACACACCACACGTTATAGTCTCAGAGATGAACATCCAAAAATAACCACAAGTCATTTTATTCCACAATTATCTTCCAATACACCTTAAAAGGTTTTCTGAATAAATTTACATTTCTTTGCCATTATTACAATTCATAAATAAACATAATCTGATACATCAAAGTTGAAAGCCTAGCCTATTGGTAGTTCCTACCTCAGCTACAGCGACATCAACGCCTATAGGAAGCTGCGGAACGTTTCCTATCCGCTCGCGAATTGGGAGCTTGGTCCTGTTCATCTTGTCTATCTGATGTTGTGTGATGAAAGAAGAAAGCAAGGGTGAGCAGCAAGCCCACCAAAATAATATGTATAATGATTAACCATATATGAGCCTTCTCATAGTACTCATGAAGGTCTTGGTCAAAAGAAATGAACCAAGATGATATCTTAATGCGATGAAGTCACAAAATATTCAGTATATATATACATATATACTTTTCCAAAATATTGGAAGTCCTCTTCCATGCATAATACACACAGAGTTCCAGTGTATAACTGTATAAAAATATCGTTTGCAAGGTGATCTCATATATCTAACCTTGTCTCAACGTTTTTCTGAAAATCTTTGTCATGCATAAGATAATCATTTACTAGATATAAGTTTAAAAGATGAAGTTACAAGATATTCCAATATACTTATATCTTTTCCAAATACTACTTGAACTACCACCATTCAAGTTATAATTAGTTTCCAAGTTCATCACATGGATGAGACTACAAGACCAGATTTGAATAGATTAACTCTTTAAAATATCATCAAAATAAATGAAGTTACGAGATACTTCATTTGATGCAAACATCATTTTGAAAACTTGACCCTGCCAACACTCAACAATCGCCAACCGTAGCCTTTCTATCGAAAGGTTCTGGGTAGTGTTTGCAGAAATATCCAATTGGATGATGAACTCATTACGGGAGTTTGCCGCGCCAGGAAGACCACTTACGATGATCAGTCGTAGTAGTGCAACCCCATCATTTTCTACATGTAGAGGAGAACCTGTCGGATTTACTTGTCAACCGAACACTGAACTCCTAAGGAATGGACCCGCCTTAGCGGAATTCCAGGCCATTTGGGCCAATATAATAAGGCTGGGCCGGCGCCACTCGACCACTTACGCCACTCCTAGTTCAGATGAAATCCATGACTCTGAACGTAAAGCTCGTTCCCCCTTTCCCCAAGTAGAAACTTGTTGATACGGCTCCACCAAGAAGTCGTATCTAGTTGGAAAGGAAAACTCACCGATATTTCCCAGGCGATGCCTGTTAATGGATTAACTTGTTCCAAGAATTTTACTTCCCGAGTGTTGGGTAAGTAATCAATTCATTTATCAAAACAGCAACCTTGTTGCGAATATAAAACACCACCACAGAGCCGGATCCCTCAGGTTTTGGAGCGAGTATTTAAATCCCCTTCGACTAAGGAGGATCCTTAAATATAAAAATGAGTTTTTGGGATCCGCTCTAACTTTTTAAAAATCATTTTGAAGGACTCGCAAAACATTTTTAAGAATGTTTGGAGTGATGCTGAGTTTAACAAGGTAAATCAGTCCCAATATATTAGAAATATCTGAATATATTATTTAAAATAATATTCCCATAACGAATAATCTTTATAAAAATAATTGACTAGTAGAAGTTTTAGACACTTATACTTGAAATGAATATTAAATAACCAAAGATATTACCTATACGAAAGTACTATCTTTATTTGAATAATCAAAAGTGAGTTTGATTATCGACACCTTATTTCTTTAATAAATATAAAGACTATATCTCAGCAACATAATCGGAGTCATAGATCCTCAAAGACTATTCAAATAATATTCAATAAATAAAATAAGCAGAGTCCATAAGCCCTCGAATGAATATTATAAATAATATTCATTAAATAAAATAAAGGAGTCATACATCCTCAAATGAATATCCAAGTAATATTCAATAAATAATATAAAGGAGTCATAAGTCCTCGAATGAATATTCAAGATAATATTCATTAATAAAATCAAGTTATCGAATAAACCTTATTCGATTAATAGTTTTGAAAACAATAAACATATATATATATAAATATATATATATAAAATCTACTCGGGATCCTCGACTCCCGGTTTTAGAAAATGTTTTCACCTTTGGGTCCCTATACTAAGGGTATATGCAAATTACTGCTATTCTCTAGCATAGGTATTATCAACTGAACCAACAGATATATTTGGCAAGAATACGAAACAGGCATGCATATATTACCATATCAGCATGCTTCAATATATCGCAACATTTGCTAATTAACCAACATGCATCTATCGCAAGATAATGCATATACATATATACATCACAACAACAGTATAACGGATAGAAAACTTGCCTGAGCGACTTGGGGTGAAAAAAAAAATCGGAACGAGTCTGGTAACCTATAAAACAAGTAAGTTGGAATTAAACCAAAGTCACTTGTAAATCTATACTTTAACTAACTTAGACTCTAACGCTTGTTTTGCGCTTACTGATTTGCTTAAGTCACTCGGGTACCCTCGGCTCCACCATTTTTAATAATTTAACCTTTACGAGTTTTAAGGCGATTCCTTCGCGAGTGTCTTCCCAACTGCCTAGCACACTTACCATAAATGTTTCATACATTAATTAACCCTTTTGGTCTTTAACCTATGTTTCAAAGTAAAGCGAGGGGAAAAGTTTCGTTCGCGAAACGCCGTTACTTGAAACGGTCGTTTCTCCTAAACCGTACATCGGAATCAAATGAACTACATATCAAAACGAAGCTCGTAACATGAACTATCTAAACATGGCAATGGTCAAAATCTAGCAGGGTGTTCTCGGGTCCAAATGTTATGAACAAAAGCAGTCTAAAGTAAATCGGACATTACGACGGCTATGTTTACGCGATTACCAATGTTTAAACTACTCCAATTAACCACCAACCAACTCATAACCATCAATACAACAAAACTTCACCTAAACCATACCACATCAGTCCATAATCTCCAAGGTTTTCAACTCAAACAACCATAATCAAGACCTATGAACTATAATCAAGCTTCAATTACCAAAACACTTCCAAATCAAACCAAACTACTAATAATCACAATCCATGCTTCTCATTTCATAAAACCAACCATTAAGCTTACTAACAAATAAAGTAAAGGCTAGGGTTTGAAGTTTATACCTTCCTTGGGAGGTGTTAAGTTGCTAGGAAGCCTTAGGGAGCCTCCTACAAGCTTGATCTTTCCAAAGAAATCAAGAACACAAAGTTAGGCTTTGAAGTTTCTAAAAGTCCGATTTAAAGAACTGTAAAAATGAGGGTCTTACCATGATTATTTGGACGAGACTTGTGAACAAGAGTTGTAGACCATATCAATACCTTTCCAATGAGCTATAGAACACAATATTTGAGTGAGAAATGAAGGAGATACAGCAGTTTTAGTGTGCTGGTTCTGTTTTGGCCGAGAGCATGAAGAACAATGCCTTGGTTTCTTTTTGATTTTGATGAAAAATGATTTGCTTGGCTTGGTTGGTTTGATTTTTGTGTTTGTTTTAGTAAATTACCTAGTTGCCCTTGATTTTGTGTGGTTAAAAAGCCACCACATCTCCTTCCTTCCCATGTCATGCTTGTGTCACCCTCATGATGTCATCCTCCCCTCCTTGTCCTCTTCTCATTGGTTGGGTGACATCATCCTCTCTAATCCCTTTGATTAACTTCCTAATTGTTTGCCTAATGACCGCTGATCTGTTATACTGTTCGCTTAACTTTCGTTTTCGTTTATCGTTTGAGGGATCATACCCGGGATCTTATTACTTAGGTTCCCTTAACCTTTCTCAATACATTATATTCCTTTTTATGATCCTCTATTATAATCCTTTAATTTAAATCCTTTTATCCTGTTACCTATACTCAATTCTTTCCGTATCTATTGGATTTCCGGAAAAAAATCAAAGTGTTCGGATTTGGATTCTGACGATCTTTACATACACTTATATCCCATATAAAGTACTAATAAAATCTCAGAATATCCATATCAGAACCCCTATATAGTGTGGCATGAAAAGTTTTCTCATTCAGCAAAAACACTATTCATAAGGGTTTCAAAATTTCCCAAAAATTGGGGTTATTACAGTCTCCCCTCCTTAAAAGGATTCCGTCCCGGAATCAGATAGAAAATGAATTGGGATACTTTCTTAGCATTACACTTTCTAACTCTCAAATAAATTTTCCCACATTGTGGTTCTTCCATCAAACTCTGAATAGTTTGATAACCCTTCTCCTAAGCACTTGTTCCCTTTTCACTCTACAACCCTTCCTGGTTGCTCCATATAGGTTACGCCGGGTTGCATATCTATGCGCTCAT